>NW_019416377.1:429919-434947 GCF_000390285.2 Anoplophora glabripennis | reverse complement strand
TACGAGAATTAGCCCAGAAGTCGGAGACTTGTGCGGGAGAGGAGGCGGCATATTATTATTACGCAGGCCGCATTTGCGCCCAGGAACGACTTATGTTGGTAGGCCCTAACCACCATTCAGTGCAGGAATGAGGGAAACCTGGAAAACCTCATTAATTAGGGGGGTGGTCAAATGCCAACCGGTGTCAATCTCTCACATTGACCCAAGCCAACATTCTTCCATCCTACCATACCTGCACAGAGGGCGCCAATCCTCCGTACAAGTATAGATAGTCTACGGTCTACCGGCCGCGGGATTCGAAACCCGGGCAGTTTGACACATCGATTTAAGTACTGACGCCTTAAACCGTGCGGCTATCGACCGATATAATTATTATTAATACCTACCTTTCTTGTATAAACTTTTTTTTGCTATAAATAATAGCTTTTTTACGTGAGTCAGAAAACCACTTTTCCATAACTTTGACCACTGTTAAAGCAAAGTTTCCCAACTAGCCTCGAGTTGATTTTTTGATATTTTATTTATAACAGATTTCAGAACAATATTCCGCAGAGAAACTTCTAATAGTATTTTTTTCCCGAAACAGGCTCTTTCATGTCTATAATGACTGGGCTATATGGTGAGGTCCGGGGTGTTACAAGCTCTACGCAGGCCTTTTTTCTAAAAAAAAAATGAAATAAATAAATATCCACAAAAAATGTCAAAGGAACTATCTAAATTTATTACAAATTTTTCATTAATTGAAATATGTTTCTTTATACTTAATGAATTTGATATTTTGGTACAATTATATTATTTTAATATTCATACAAAAAGTTAGGGGAAGTTTCATCGCTGTTAAATTTTAGCAAAAGTTAAGTGGTTTGTGAAGTTTCGTCCTTGTAATACGGCGTTGATTGGTCGTACTTAAAATTTCGTGAATTATATACGGGGTGATGCAGTCATAATGTCATTAATTTCAAGGGAAGATAGGGAAAAATGAGTAGAATACAAATACGCGATAAAAAAAAATTGCAGTGCATATTTGCGCTGAAAAATAGTATTTTCAAATCATCATTTAAAACCCTTTTCGGACGCTTCTGACCGCTGACCCACAAAAGTTTATCGAGAGTGAATCTTGACCTAACGTATTATTCGGTCATTAACCTAGTTTTTACTGCGTTTTTAATAGGTAGTGAACGACAAGGAATAAACAGCACATGAATGACTGAGATATCTTTCTACATTTTAAATATTAACAAGTATTATTTATTTGTTAATAAAAACAAATGTTTAATGATAATAATTGATTTGGAATATTTGGAACGTATTCACTATGTTTTATAATTGATTATGAGTTTTTAGTATGATGTTCGATTAATTATTTAGTTTGTAGTACGCATACTTTATTGTGTGACTCATTACTTTTCAAAGAGTATGGTACCTACCTATTTGAAACAAAAGTACAGCTAAAAAACACGCGCTCATTCGTCCATAGCACTTTTTTAATAAAGTTTTAGGATCCGCTGTACTTTGATTTTAAAACCAACTGCAAAATTCTAGACAACTGGGGAAATCAGCTGTTTCGCTTCAACCTTCGAACGCTCTATAGTTCTCCGCAATTAACGGGAGTTAGGGGGTAATTTACTTATTTTTTAAAAGGTCGAGTAATTTCTTTTCGGTTTTCTGTCTTTATTAGGCCTTTCGACTGTTGATATATGCCAGACAGCAATTTTTGCAAACAAATTTATTAGTTTTGGATTTTTATTTTTATAATTCATTAAGTCAGTTAAAAATGTTAATTTTTTATCAAAAAAATCAGCATGTGTATTAAACAGTGAATTTCTACGAATTTATGTATGAAAACAATTGTTTTCATTGTAACTTTCGTTGCAAATTTCAAATAGATTAAAAAACCTTTAATAAAAACCTCTTCATCTTGTTTAGTAAAAGTCCTTCGTATGACTTGCCTAAATAGCAGTTTCTGCTCGAAAAATTTACATGTGAATTAAATCTAAGAATAATAATTTGTTTAAAAAGGAAATATAATTCTGCCCGAAATTCTGTCTATTTATTCGACCGAAAAAATTGACATGCTACGTTGAGTCTCATTATTATTTAAGACGGCAATTACCTCCCAAATAATTTTGACGGTGCCAAACCTGTCATTATACTGCTGCTCTAATTAGGGGTTACGTATTTTTTTTCGGGTTGCCTATAATTGCAGAAATTTTAATATACCTACCTATATACCTATATACCTATCCTTATTTGGTATATTTCTCCAGTAAAACACAATCGGACATTCTACAAGGGATCCATAAAAAAATACGTGGTTTGGAACCGCCTCGGTCACCTTTTAGTTTAATCGATATATGAGAGGATATATAGGGTGTTTCTGAAATAAGTGCGTCGGAATTTTTAATAAACGAATTACTTACCAAGAAACGATATGCTCTACAAAAATTGTTCAAAGTTATCTCCATGTGCTAATAAACATGCTTCCAAACGACGGTCAAAATTCCTTCATCAAAAACACCACACCACATATTCCCTGAATCTCTTTACAACGTGAGGATTTGCACAAATAAACATTTTATACGCCAGCTAAGTAATACTACAACGCACGTGCACACGATGCACAGGGTCGGCTTACATTTATGGTTTATTTTCTTAATTAATTTACTCGAAAACGGAAGCATCAGTTGCTCAATAAAAATTACTCCTGTTCGTGCCCTTTATCACCCTTTTCAAGGAACGTACTTATCTCAAATACACCCTGTATTCTAAATGTGTTGTTCCTCTAAGCTAAATCAGGTTTATGTGGTAGACATGTGAGGCATGGTTTATAATTCTCATGTTTGTTTTCTTTAGTTGTAAGTACATTCATCTGCCAATCGGCAGCATCGATAAGGTATTCAAAATGAGAACATCCGGTATATGCAGATTTCCTATAAGCCTTCTCCTTTGTCGGCTTCGGATTTAACTCTTTATTTACCTCATCAATGATTGTGTTTACATGTCTCAAAGGCAAATCCCGTGTTATGCAGGTCAGGCGAATAATCCTTTGTAGCAATGTTGTCGGAAATGTGGACCTTAATCCGATTGACTCATAATGGTCAATAAAATGGTAAAATTGAACAATAAAATTAATAAGGGTCGGCAAAAAAGATCAATGACACCTTCAGCGTTAATGGATCAGTGGTGTAAACAGGCCAGTGGTTTCTTTCCAAACAAAAAAATATGTCTCTGTTGATAAGATGAATATATTAATTTGATATTAAGGCTTTTTTATATAATTTGTTATATTTGTTATACAGTACGCGCCTAAAGTATGGAATAAATTCGGTAAAAACGAAACAATTTTTTTTTGGGAAAAATCCTCGAATAGGTCGATTTTTAATTTAAAAAATACATATTTTAGCATAAAGGGCGATTTTCAACCGTCATTTGTTTTCGAGTAATGACGTCATCAATTTTTTTTTAAATATCAACCCCCTATTTTTTTTTTCTTGATTCTGAAAGATCGTTTCATTGTCGATCCAACAGTATTAAAATGTTGCCATCAACATAGGAAAGTTTTCGAGTAAATGACGATTGAATGTTAGAACCCAAATCAATTAAAATAAAGCAAAAACGTTATCAAATTTAGTTTTTCGAAATGCCTGAAGTTTTTATGGGTCACGTAGGTGTAAATCTTTACAAAGTGTCTCTGTCATACCGACTTTCTAAGTATTGTAAGCGTTATAAAAATTATTGTTGAATTTAAAGTATTATGGCACATTTAACTGTCACACAAAGAATTGAAATTTTAATTCTTATCGGATGCGGGGATAAGACTATGATACATCCAGATCAGTAAGATAGAATCTAAATTTAGAGAAACTGGCAATGTTGTAGATATTCCAAAACCTGGACGTCCAAGCGTTAGTGAAGATCACAAACAGAACATTTTGATAAGTATGGTAGATAATCCTCATAATACTTCACGATTGGTTGCATTAAACAATGAAATTAGTCAGACCACAGTGCTACGTATCCTGAGGGAGGAAAAATATCATCCCTACAAAATTCAACTTGTGCAGGAACTCAGTGAAGACGATCCCGACCGCTGCTTACACTTTTGTGAAATTATGATGGATTTATGTCAAGTAAATAGAGATTTACACCGGCAAATAGTTTTTTTCAGACGAGGCCACGTTTTGTCTCAATGGTACAGTGAACCGTCAAACTTGCAGGTATTGGAGTCGGGAAAATCCTCATTGGATGGCAGAGATACATACCCAACAGTCACAGAAATTAAATGTGTGGGCTGGAATAGTTGACAACATAATAGTAGGGCCTTTCTTCTTTGAAAGAACCCTTACAGGAGAAAGATATTTAGAGTTTTTACAAAATGACCTTGTTCCAGCGCTTGCAGTAATTTTCCCTAGCGATAATGACCCTGATATTCCTGATGACACCATATGGCAGCAGCAGCAGTTGTTTTCCTAGGAGGTGGATCGGCAGACGAAGACCGATAGAATGGCCCGCGAGATCCCCAGATCTTACACCCCGGACTATTTCTTATGGGGTTACTTAAAGTCCAAAGTGTGCGTTAATAGACCACATAATTTATAAGAACTCCAAAATTGTATTATAGATGAAAAGTTACTCCAGAAATAATTCATAATGTGCAAGAAGAATTTCTACACAGACTTGCGTATTGTCAAGAAGTCGGTGGGTGGCAATTCGAAAACTTAAATTAGGTAGAAAACTTAATGAGTTGTATTTGCTTGACATAGGAATTGTTATTTTTTTAATGCGTACTCGAAAACTTTCCTATGTAAGAGGCAACATTTTAATACTGTCGGATTAGCTCAGTCATTATAGACATGAAAGAGCCTGTTTCGGGAAAAAAATACTATTAGAAGTTTCTCTGCGGAATATTGTTCGGAAACCTGTTATAAATAAAATATCAAAAAATCAACTCGAGGCTAGTTGGGAAACTTTGTTTTAACAGTGGTCAAAGTTATGGAAAAGTGGTTTTTTGACTCACGTAAAAAAGCT
>NW_019416377.1:347156-429839 GCF_000390285.2 Anoplophora glabripennis | reverse complement strand
AGATCACAAACAGAACATTTTGATAAGTATGGTAGATAATCCTCATAATACTTCACGATTGGTTGCATTAAACAATGAAATTAGTCAGACCACAGTGCTACGTATCCTGAGGCAGGAAAAATATCATCCCTACAAAATTCAACTTGTGCAGGAACTCAATGAAGACGATCCCGACCGCCGCTTACACTTTTGTGAAATTATGATGGATTTATGTCAAGTAAATAGAGATTTACACCGATAAATAGTTTTTTTCAGACGAGGCCACGTTTTGTCTCAATGGTACAGTGAACCGTCAAACTTGCAGGTATTGGAGTCGGGAAAATCCTCATTGGATGGCAGAGATACATACCCAACATTCATAGAAATTAAATGTGTGGGCTGGAATAGTTGACAACATAATAGTAGGGCCTTTCTTGTTTGAAAGAACCCTTACAGGAGAAAGATATTTAGAGTTTTTACAAAATGACCTTGTTCCAGCGCTTGCAGTAATTTTCCCTAACGATAATGACCCTGATATTCCTGATGACACCTTATGGTTTCAGCAAGACGGTGCACCTCTGCACTATGCGCGCCCTGTTCGAGATTTTCTGACAATTGTTTTCCTAGGAGGTGGATCGGCAGGCGAAGACCGATAGAATGGCCCGCGAGATCCCCAGATCTTACACCCCTGGATTATTTGTTATGGGGCTACTTAAAGTCCAAAGTGTACGTTAATGGACCACATAATTTAGAAGAACTCCAAAATTGTATTATAGATGAAATACACAGAGTTGCCCCAGAAACAATTCATAATGTGCAAGAAGAATTTCTTCACAGACTTGCGTATTGTCAAGAAGTCGGTGGGTGACAATTCGAACACTTAATTTAGGTAGAAAACTTAATGAATTGTATTTGCTTGACAAAGGAATTGTTATTTTTTTAATGCATACAATTTACGTTTTCTAACATTCAATCGTCATTTACTCGAAAACTTTCCTATGTAAGAGGCAACATTTTAATACTGTCGGATCGACAATGAAACGATCTTTCACTATCAAGAAAAAAAATAGGGGGTTGCTATTTAAAATAATGTCGATGACGTCATTACTCGAAAACAAATGACGGTTGAAAATCGCCTTCGAGAATTTTTCCAAAAAAAAAATTGTGTCGTTTTTACTGAATTTATTCCATACTTTAGGCGCATACTGTATATTATTATATTATTCTTGTGTTACGAGTCTAGGGGTGTCCAAAACGAACTGCGAACTTCTTTACACCCCTGGCGATCGTAAAGTCAACGCCTACCGTTACCTGGCCGCTATTTCAAGGAAGCCTCCTTTGATGCATTCAGCTATAACTGGATTAATTTTACTTGACAATGGGAGCTGTTGTGGAATACGTAAACATAATTATTAATCAGGTATGCAAAAGAGTCGCATCCGAAGGGCCGGCATTCCGATGAGGGCCAATCTGAATTTTAAAAGATAACAGAGGGCAAACAGAAATCAGGAANGGCTGAAATTTTTACCACTTATTAAGGGTGCAAAAAGCCTAAAAAATCCTGAATTAGAAGTGTCTGCGATGAAAATTGCATTATTAGCAATTGAATAAAGCGGACATTTTCGACCATTTTTGAGCTCTTGCGCATAAACAAATTATCGGAACTGAATCGGACTTATCTTATTTTATAGATTTATTTAATACCTACCTTTTTTGTATAAACCTTTTTTCTCTATGAATAACAGTTTTTTTACGCGAGTCAAAAAACCACTTTTCCATAACTTTGACCATTGTTTTAAAAAAAATTCCCAACTAGTCTCGAGTTGATTTTTTGATATTTTGTTCATAACACGTTTCTGAACAATATTCCGCAGAGAAACTTCTAATAGTACTTATTTTTTTCCCGAAAAAAAGCTATAATGACTGGTCTAGATCGACAATAAAACGATCTTTCAGTATCAAGAAAAAAAATAGGGGGTTGCTATTTACAAAAAATGTAGATGACGTCATTACTCGAAAACATATGACGGTTGAAAATCGCCTTTTATGCTAAAATATGTATGTTTTAAATTAAAAATCGACCTGTTCGAGATTTTTTCCCAAAAAAAAATTATGTCGTTTTTACTGAATTTATTCCATACTTTAGGCGCGTACTGTATATTATTATATTATTCTTGTGTTACGAGTCTAGGGGTGTCCAAAACGAACTGCGAACTTCTTTACACCCCTGGCGATCGTAAAGTCAACGCCTACCGTTACCTGGCCGCTATTTCAAGGAAGCCTCCTTTGATGCATTCAGCTATAACTGGATTAATTTTACTTGACAATGGGAGCTGTTGTGGAATACGTAAACATAATTATTAATCAGGTATGCAAAAGAGTCGCATCCGAAGGGCCGGCATTCCGATGAGGGCCAATCTGAATTTTAAAAGATAACAGAGGGCAAACAGAAATCAGGAATTAAGGAGGGTTGGATTCTTAGATGGGATTGGGAGTAGCTTGGTTTTTGGACGGAAAATTAGTCAGATGAAGATGTAATTATATTTTTGTTTCAGTACGAAAATTTTACTCGTGTTTTTGTGAAGATTTTAAAAGTTGTTTTTGGTACAGTGTGAGAAGTATTTTTTCTTAACTGTTGTTTTATATTTTTCCATTGAAGTTAAAAAACATGTATTTTATTATCAGCTTATTATCAGCTTTATTATCAACTAATTCAAAAATTCTTTTTGAAAAAAAAAACAGAAAATATGCGGTATAATAATACGATTCTTTTAATCACAGCTTAGATATACGATGTGGAACAACCGAATGGAATAATTCAGTACCTATCTCAATTATTGTGCATATTTATAAACAAAATCTGAGACACGCCGATTTTGGATACTGAAATGAACTTGCAACGTAAAAATTTCATCGCTAAATTTAACCCTCTTCGAATGGCTGTTGCAACCCCTAATCTTTTAAATGTAGAGTAGGGGCTGGTGATACCTCATTTGAAAGGTCTTTTCATTCTCTATTCAAGTAATAGTTATTTATTGTATAAGTGTTTTAAGTAGCATTTTATCCACGCAAAAATGTACATACATATTCTTAAGTAGATAAAAGGCAATTAAAACACGACTGCAATACCTACAACGTTTAATCCATAATCACATCACAATCATATTTGTGGAGTCAGAATTATTGGAATTTAATAAAAAAATATTCGCACGACTTGACATTTCTTACTAGTAGGTACTCAATGAAACGTGGTAGGTTTTCTTATACCTACTGGTTGCTATGGTACGTTGTTTATTATCAATTATTTAATAAACAGTCCTATCTGAATTTGGTAAAAATGCAAGCAAGTAATTGTGTTCCTGTGGCTGTTTTTGAAGAAGCTCAAGAAGCAATTTTCCATTTATTGCCACCAAAATCCAGGGAACATTACGAAAAAGTGTTCGCCGAATTTAACGAATGGAGGAAAAAACGGAAATTAATGACAATAAATGAAGGTCATACTATCGTATTTTTTAAATTTGAAGAAAAAATATGCAGTTTCATCTACGAGTATGTGGTCGAAGTATTCAATGTTGAAAGGCAACTATAAAGGTCTACAAAAATATAGATATTGGAAAATATAACAAGCTTACTGCTTATTTGAAGAGTGAATCGAGAGGATACAAAGCAAAAAAACTACAGTATTGGAAATAGCACATATTGAAGATTTTTTTGACTGGGGCTTCCGATAAAGAATATTGAATGATTAGGTAAAATCTCTACCTTTTACGTGTTAGGTATATAGTTGAATTATTTTAGATTGCATTCACCTAGTAATATAATATAAGGTCTATGGCAGTTACCTACTAGTTTCAATACCTGACACCAAGACGGGCATTTCAAGAAAATTTAGAATTATAGAATGCTGTTGAAATATGCAGATAATATATTTCTCTGCGGCCAATTCGCCTAACACAAGACAGATTCTTTGTAAGATACATCAATCAAAAATGTACTTCTCAGCCTTTTGGAATCAACACATTGGCAAAGGTACCATCAATAGTTGCTTCATTCCTGAATATCACAAATCCAGAAGCATATACTGGCCAGTGTATGAGGCGCACTTCAACAACTTTATTGGCCAATAAAGGTGCTGATCTTACAACCATCAAACGTCATGGCGGATAGCAGAAAGTTATGTTGGGGAATCTATATCTAACAAACTTGATATTGAAAGGAAAATCCAAGGAAAATATAGCTGCTTTTTGCAAGAAGAGACATCCGTAACTTGTGCAAATTCTTCACTAACTTCGGCAGATGTTATGCGTTCCGAAAATGGCAACAATGCTACAAGGGTTGCTATTAATAAACCTATTATAAAGTGAATTTGATTTTTCTTCAAGCGTATAATAATACTTATATAGTGCAACACCTCCTTTAGAAGCAGCCTATTGTTTAACTAGTACAAATATTTTTCATTTTTTAACTAGTAAAAAAATGTAACAATGTGTAGGTAAGTATCCTAGCAACGAATTAAAGATTCAAGAAGCTTTGACGTTTCATTAAGTGTCAGTTGAAATTTGATGTCGCGTCGGGTCGTTTTTAAAATGTCTGAAGAAATGCAGTGCACACCACCAGAATTACTGGAAATTGCAAATACATCAGTGGCAACACTTATACCAACAAAGTCGAGAAAAATTTATGAAAATGCTTATGATAAATTCATAAATTGGGCAAAAGAAAATAATGCACATATTTATTCAGAAAATGTGATGATAGCATATTTTACAAGATTATCCAGAACACTGAAAAGTTCAACTTTATGGGCGCAATATTCAATGGTAAAATCTAAATTAAACATAGAACACAATGTAAATATTGAGAAATATTCAAAATTAATTACATTTTTGAAACGACAAGGTGAAAATTATAAACCAAAAAAGTCGAAAGTTTTGTCTAAAAAAGAATTTGACGAATTCCTGAATAAAGCACCTGATGATAAATATTTAGCAACCAAGGTATGTACTTTTTAAATTATAGGTAGATATATATTTAACCTTTTTATATTTGTAATACAAAATTTTGTTATAATTTGTAAACTTCAAGTTATTTTATAGTATCCATTACGAGAATAATAAACAATTTTCGGAAATAAAGATAGCTCATTGGAAGAATGTTGTAAAAACTCATAAATATAGATGTCTTAAAATTACGTCATGTTTTAGAATTTCCTTGCATTTTCCAACTTTTTTTATTGTTACAAAATTAATAATTCTATATTTTTTAGGTTGCACTAATATTTGGAGTCACAGGAGCTTGTAGATGCGATGAACTCATTCAAGTAAAAGTTAATGATGTAAAAGATTTGGGAAATATAATATTAGTAAATATTCCCAATACAAAAACTAAAAAACATCGTTCATTTACCATAATTGGAGAGTTTTATTTAAATTTATACAGAAAATATGCTACTCTTCGGCCAAAAGACATAACTTTTGATAGATTTTTTATTAAATATCAAAATGGCCATTGTCATCGTGTTGTAATGGGCATACATAAAATTTCAAAAGTGCCAAAAGATGTTGCATCATTTTTAAGGTTGCCAAATCCACATGAATATACGGGGCATTGCCTTAGAAGAACCTCGGCAACTATCTTAGTTGATAATGGTGGAGACATTACAACCCTAAAGCGACATGGTGGATGGAAATCTACCAGCGTCGCTGAATGATACATTGATGATTCTGTAAACAATAAGAAACAGATAGCGATGAAAATATTAAACCCATTAGAGTATAATGAACCAAGGACATCAAGCGAAACTGTAAATATTGATCCTGAAAATAATTTAATCGAAGACTTTTCTGTTAATAATGGTACAATTGTTAACACTGAAACTGAGAACCTTATTACAAGTAACGTATTCAACGACAGAACTGTAAACTTTGAAAAAAAGACAGCCAGCAGCGCTTTAAATATCAACAACTGTACCATACAAAATTGCACATTTAATATTCATGTTAATAAATAAAGTTTGATGATAGACATGTAGGTAATTTAGATGTTTATTCGTTTAATTCAAATTAAAGAAAAATAATTGTTACATTTGTTTTTTTATTCATGAATAAAGTGGTTAAAACTGTCATGTTTAATTAATCAATAAAATGTATAAAATGTATAAAATAAATAGTATTACCTACCTACTGATTTTATTTTGTGCTGAGATTGAACATCGCGTTATCCGCTATAAATTTTCAAAATTAGTAATTTTTTATATTCACGCTTGAAGAAAAAATAGTATATGTCACTCGGAGTGGAAGGCTCATTATGTGTTTTGCCCAATTTGCTCAGCCTCGGCTAACGCCTCGGCGAGCAAACTTTTGGGCTCAACACATAATGATCGCCTTCTACTCCTAGTAACATAATATACTATTATTATATTTTCATTTTTCTACTAGTGAAATAAAATTTAGACGGTTCATGTGTGTGGATAAAAGTCCGTTTATAAGGTGATTGTGGATAAAAAAATTAATTCGTCTGCTTAACGAAATTCGCTACAAAAACTAAATTTCAACGTAGGAGATGAGTCATAATGAGTTGCTTGAACGTCTTGGCAGCATCCTAATCGTAAATAAAATGTGTTCCGACGTTTTCCAACATCTGAGACGTGACCGACCTAACCACAACCGTTATTTTTCTTTTCAAGTCGGCTGTATCGCCTGGCTTGTTTTGTATACCATACTTTTCACATATTCCCGTAGAAATAAATCTGAGGGTGTAAGATCAGGAAAACATGTTGGCCATTCTAGCGATCCTACGTTTTCTTAATCCATCGAAGTTGTGGCATTGCCGGACATTGATTCGGTAATGCCATTCTGCTGGAACCATATCACATCTGCTGGATCTTGTGGGTGGTACTTGAGCAGGGTATTAGTAAGCCATTACATTATTTTGGAGCCGAATTAAGTTCATTATCGACATTCAAATTGCCATCAATGACATGGTCTCCAATTATCCCCGCCCAAACATTAACCTTTTCAAGTTTTTGCGTATGCAATTCTCTCATCCAGTGAAGATTTTCATTAGCCCATTAGCGACATATTTGACGATTAACATGGCCGTGAAGAGTAAGAGTGGACTCATCAGAAAACAAAACATTATCTACTTAGATAACCTTTGCATAATTTGTTCACAAAAATGCGTTCTTCTTTCAAAATCGTCGAATTGGGATTAGTTCATAGGGATACATATTATTTTCTTTCAGAACATTCAATGCTGAAGCTGCTTGTCGATTTGAACTAGGTATGTGGTCTTTCTTCAAACTCAAGCCGTAGGATATCTAATTCTGTACGGTTACGAGTTGCATTGGAAGCTTCTTTTTATCTGCTGTACAGGTCTATTTTCACGAAACTGCTTTTCAATTTTGCTAATAGTACCTTGGGATATAGGTGACAAATCAGGAAATTTTTCTTGAAATAGACACATTCTATCTCCGCAGCCAACCGTCTGATAATTGTTATTTTGTGCATTCCTGTTAAATAAATCACGTTTAGGAATTGCAGTTAGGAAAACTCTGACAACTATTTATTGCTGTCAATTAAATAGCAAGTAGCTACGGCGTTATCAATAATATGAAGAAATTTTTTTATGTCTTCTATTTAGTTGATAATATTGAAAAAGAACACTGAAATTATTTTTGCTAGGCTGTAAGAACACTTTAAGTTTTTGTTGTAACGTATGTCGTTAAGCGGACTGTTAATTTTTGCAATACATATTAAAACTATAGCATTTTTTAATGGAGAGTGAATATACCTTTCAGAAGAGGTATCACAAACGTCTACATCCCATTTAAAAATTTAGGGGTTGCAATTGCCACTTGAAGGGGGTTGAATTTAGGGATGAAATTTTTACATTGCAGGACGTCATTTCAGAATCCAAAGTTAAAGTGTCTCGGGATTTTTTATAAATATGCACAATAATTTAGATACTGAATTTATTCTATTTGGCTGTTCCACACTGTATAAATACAATTAAGGTACTTGGAAACTTTGTTATAAATATTAATGGAAAAGGTTCTTGTAAATTGTGTCAGAAAGAAAACGGATGAAGCAATTTCATTTAAATTTGGTATACCTACAGCGTTATTTCTTCATTGCCTAAAACATATGTACATGCAATAGTCGTATTTTTGAGAGTCGCCTTCTAATTTTTTCTCGATTTTTTTTTTAATATTTGAAATTACTGTACTATTATGATAGAACACTACAAGTTGTACATAGATGTGTTTTTTCGCATGTTTCTAGGTACCATTTTCGAGAAATAAGGTCGTTTTCTTCAATTGTTTGCAACATTAAGTAAATTATACCTTTGTATAAATTCTGAACATTCTTTATCTCGGGAACGAAACGTTTCTAGACATATATCTATACTATATTTTTTTAAATTGATCTATGACGTAGAATCCGCCATTAAAGATTATAAGTATATTAATTATACTCTGTATATTAATCTTGCACTTACTCGGGGTGTATAATAATCTGGAAAACCTGAAAATATCAGATAGTTTCAGAGGTTTGAAAATGTCAAGGAAGTATCAAAGTTTCATGGATTTTTTTTAAATTCACAAATACAGATATTAAGACATCAATATACCCCCAAGAATATTATACTCATGTTAATTTGAATTAGGTATATCACATAAAATTGCAAATCTCTCTTTTTAAAGTCACCTGTAACTCTGATGAAAAAATTCTTGAACCTTTACATATCGAGTGGGTTTATTTAACAAAACTAACTACTCCAGTGAAAAGTATAAAAAAATGACATCAGAATGGTTCAAGTCTTTTAACTGGACTACGAAACGAAATTAACAGCTAAATTGAAAGAAAAGAGGAAGAATTTCTTTTGGCAGTTGAATGTTGAATAGTGTTTGTCCGAATACTAAATAAGCGCAACCTAAATATACCTACCCACCATTTCTTTTTAGATCTAGAAGAAAATGGCGCTCTTTAATTCACCAAAATTGTAAATAATACTAATGATTTATTGGCCAGATTTTAATAGCTTTTTTTTGTTTTGACTAAATTTAAATTTCCTTGTCGAAATAATTAATATTGAAAAATAAATGGAAAAATGTTTTTTAATTATTTTTCATTTTCTTTTATGGTTGTGGTCTTATTTTTAACTTAACCTCCTTCCATAGTTTTTAATTAGGGTACAATTTTTTGTGTATTACTATTTATTAACGTTATTACGTTTTAGAAAAAAAAACACAAATTTTTCCAAAAATGTATCTTTTTTTATTTTAACGGATTAAAATTATCAGTTTCTCCTAAACCAAAAATCTCATTATATATCTAGATTGCTGTTATTTAATATACAGGGTATTTCAGAACGGCCTCCCTTAAATTCAGGGAGTGATAATACGACAAAAAATAAGAATTTTTTACATTTTAGGTTGAAATTTTTTTGAGGTTAGGTTTTTCGGGCTCCAATTTCTAATGTACAATTTTATTTTCTAAAAATAATGTACTCTTGTTAGAACTTCCTAATGTGGACGGTTTTCGAGAAAAAAGGCTTAATTGAATTCTTACAATATTACGGTGAAGAAAATAAGTAACTTTTCTCAAAGTTAGCTTATGTCAAAACTTATTGATAGATGTCTCATAAACAACGCATACATTCTCAGTAATATTTTAAACTCTAATTAATTTTATATCAAAATTTTAATGACTGTAATTAGTCATTACTAACTACAGTCACTAACAATCACTAAAATCTTGAAATAAAGTTAATTAGAGAAAGAAATGTTAGGGAATTCTCTAGTCAAAATTTAATATAGCTATGGACTTTAAGATCAACTCTTATCTCTTCATTCTTCACATTTTTTGTTAATAACTTGGTAATGGATTCCACAGTTAGTTCATTTTCTCAAGGAAAGGATGATAATCCTGGCACTGCATAAAATTCTAATATTCTGTCTATTTTTTGTATAGTAATCTTGGTTTTAGGGTAGGCAGGTGAAATAAAACACATCTGTAATTTTTATAACGAACATTTTTTAATAGTAAAATAGGTATTGACATGAAATTACATTGAGAATGTAATCGCAATAATTTACACAGATCAAGATAGAGATCACAAATTGGTTTCAAGGGTTTCTGGGGATTCGTACACCATATCCATATAATAATATCATACTTAGTAAAGAGATACACAACAAATAGTTCACATATCGAATAACCTCTGATCCAATTTACCGTAGGACGAAACGAGAATGAAACCTCTCTCCGTCCTTGGAAGCGATTAGAAACCTTGCGGGTAAATCTATAAATTTCGTTTTTGTACTTGACTTGAGGTAGTGCTTTCTTTATTCAATATACATCTAATAAAATTGAGAGTTCAAATATATACTGATCCGGAAACTTATGTACATTGAATCCTTGTAAAATCTCTGATACAATCTATAATATAGTATCTAATAAAAATCAGTCTTTTTGAGTTTTGCATGGAGAGTAGGTACTTGGAGGTAGATTTTGCAAAAAACCCTCAGAGGACGTTGTTGTTGTGTCAACAACGCCATCTATCCAGGTCCATAATATAACAAAAAACCGAGACGCGCCACAAAAAGCGACACTATAAAATATTTACAAACAGAGAAAAATACCCCGCCTCGTGGCAGCCTCGGCTTCGGTATACAAAAAGTCAACTATGGAGATAAAATTAAAAAAAAAACTAAAAAATAATATAATCTAAATCATATATTTGTCGTTTTGGTAACCCTGTATAATTCATTAATATAATAAAACCCTATCGATAAAAACAAATGGCACATAGAAAAATATCCGATCGATCGCTGTTCTTACTAATATTGTGTGAGAAAATACTTAATATTGCGTCAAAGTTTGGACCATGTACAGACCTTAACCTACCAGATCAACAAATAAAATTACATAACAATTATTACAAAAAAACAGCCACCTTTTACAGTTATATCCTATAGGTATAAAGGAAAACAGCCAACCACACTTATACATTCATAAAAATCGATATGTATAGACTATGTACAAAGGAAAACTCGTCTGGAAAAAATGCTCGTGAAGCCGGGGCCAAATTGTGGAACGTTATCGGCAACAATAACGTCAATTATAGGAACGGATAACCCGACAGAAAAAAAAGTTAACTGGTTTCAAACGGGTTACCGTTCTGTGAAAAGGGTTCAGATGTCAAACGCAAATTCTCGGATAGGTTTACTTGACCTGTGGGGAACGCGCGCCTGTAGAGGCTAAAAAAAAATTGACCGCAAACTCGACATGTATTACTGGACTTTTGCTATTCAGTTGCTTGCTGGAGATTTCAAACGTATATTGAAATGGCTTTACGAATGATTTTTAATTTGTCTGTTCACACAGTATATAGACCGATCAAAATAACTCATTTAGAGGGGGAAAAAGAAGAAAACTGTTACCTGGATAAGTGGAAATGGTAAAGAGGCTTATAATAAACGAAAAAAAATAAATGCGTGAGCAAGGGCGGCAGAGGGTTGATTTGGGAGGTTGAAAATTGTATCATTGGGATTTCTGGCGAAACTTGACATCAAACAAAAAAGTATCCAATACAAAAGTTGTAGATCATGCAAAAATCTACAACTTTTGTAGAGGTCTTTTTTTAACATAACCTCAAAATTTCCGAGAAACAGGTTTTTTCTGATTTTTCGTTTTTATTTCTCATTTCCTCAAAAATTATTTAATTTTGTCAACACTAGGTGGAAGTATACCTTTCTGTGTCTTAAATAATCACAAATTTTTGTAGATAAAAAAATTAAGAAGTTTCCGAGATATTCATTTCACAGTTCAAAAACATGCTCAAAAATGCAAAAAAATAAAGAATGGCTTGCAGCAATGAATCAGTAATTGTTGATAATTTGTTTAAATTTAAAAAAAAAAAATCAAAAACTGATTACACCATTCAATTGTACGGAAAAAATACAAAAAAACTGTCTCTATGTTTGACCCAAAACTATGTTTGTACAGTATTGCTATAAACATAAGTCGAATAGTGAATGAATAAAATAAATAATATTTTTTTCCGTAGGATAGATTAGTGTACTTATTTTTTTTTTAATTTGATGCATTCATAGATATATAGTGTGTCCAAGATAAGGATGGGATAGCATTAGGATCTAGGAAACGGTAAGAGATACGGGGTGGCTCAGATTAGAAAAAAGTTTTGTTTTTTTATAGGTACCTAACAATATTAGAAAGTTTTAAAATTCCGGGTAGTTCCGGAGATATCCGGAAAAACCCGAAATACATCGCTGCTATTTTTATGACAAAATCTAAAGTCATTTTTAATTCTGAATTAGAGGATATTATTATTGTAATCGCTTAAAAAGTTTTTAGCTTCTTTTAGCTATATGTAATTTAAAATTTTTCCTGAGTACGGCTCTGAACGCTTTCAAAATATCTATTGGATGAAGTCATAACACTATAAAAGTCAATACCACACAAAATATCCAACAATTTTTTTTTACTACTATTAGTATTATTTTTTTATTAGGTACAACTTTTTAAATTATNGCTCTCAAAATATCTATTGGATGAAGTCATAACAGTATAAAAGTCAATACCACACAAAATATCCAACAATTTTTTTTACTACTATTAGCAATACTAATTAGAAATAAAAAAAATATTTCATAAATTCGTATTATTTTTTTATTATGTACAACTTTTTAAATTATGGATTCAAAAAAATTGTTGGATATTTTGTGCTGTATTGAATTTTATTCTCTCCTCTCTCTCTCTCTCCTCCAATAGAGACAGGTATTTTGAAAGCGTTCAGAGCCGTATTTTTCTTTTAAAAAAAGTGTTTCAGGCCGAAAAAAATGAATATCTCCGAAACTTCTTGATATTTTTATCTAAAAAATTTGAGGCTATTTAAGACACAGAAAGGTATACTTTCACCAAGTTTCGTTAAAATTAAATTATCTTTGCGGAAATGAGAAATAAAAAACGAAAAATTAGAAAAGAAACTGTTTTTCGCAATTTTCTCGGAAATTTTGAGTTTATGTTACAGAGTGATATTTTTTGTTTGACGTCAACTTTCGCCAGCAATCGCAATGATACAATTTTTCATAACTTTTCAACCCCCCAAATCAACCCTCCGCCGCCCCTGCTCACACATTTACCATTTCCACTTATAAAAGTCCAGGTAACATTTTTTTTTTCTCCAAGTGTAATTTGGTTGGACTAATAATCATGTTTTCACCTGTTAATTATACAAGGTGTTAAAAAACAGTAAGTCAAACCGTTAATGACAAACTAAAATAGTGAGAATTTCTTGAATGAGGAATTTCTTTTTCAATTTTTTTTGTCTTTTATCCAATGTCTGAATATTTGTTCAATATTAATAAAAATACCTATTATCGAAGCATGAGCGAAAGAAATGTGGTTTGTATTCTTTTTTACTTGTTTGTATAGGACTATGGTTCAATTATATTCTCTTGAAGCAAGCTTTTCTTTCTTGCATTATTTAACACTTGCAAATTTTGATCTAAACTTAATTTGCGACTCGTTGACTCATTTGCTGTTATTTAATTTCTCAATTCCTCTTAAACCACAAACTAGTCTTTATAAAACTATACTACGATAAGTTTTAATTTATTAGATTTACTGTTAAGATTATTTTTTTTATTATTTGTTTGTCTTTAGCACAGAATACGTAGTTTCAATTTGACAACAACTGTGAAAACGAATGAAATGCTTCATTTCCCAGCATATTTGGTCCTCTTTAATTAATATTAACCCAAGTAAGTGTTCATTCGTGAAAATGGTTGACATTTTGAATTTAGAATTTTTAATATTTGTTTCAAAACAAACATTGAAATGTTTACCTAAGTCTGGAGGTGCCAATTTGTGGTTTGACAAAAAGTGAACAAAAAGTGCGTTGACAACAAGAAAAGGATAATGTACTGGGTCTAATTATTTAGCAATGGCAGTCAAAAAATAACACCCAATACATTATTCTTTTCTTATTGTCAATGTTTTTTGGTTTACTTTTTGCCTACCACAAATTGGCAGCCCCAGACCTAGGTACATACATATTTAAATATTAATTTTGAATAAAGAAAGTGTTATTATTTCCCCCAAAAAATCTGTGGTAAACGGTTTGTCTCACTTTTTTGTAACGCCTTACAGATATAGTTAAAATCAGAGCAATATAACAAAAACTGTCTAATAAATATTAAGTGGTTAAAGATTGAGCTATAAATTAAGTTTCAAATAAAATTTGGAAATTTACTATAATTTATACAGGGGGTTTGGAAGCGAATGAGCCAGCTTCGTTGAATGAAAATAAACCGGTTTATATCAAGTTACAGGGAAAAAAATTGTCATGAAAATTCATACAATTGTTCCTAAAATGGGAACAGGCACGAATTGTGTGAAAATTCGACGTTTAAACTGAAAGTTTGATACAATTTGTGCCCGTTATCATTTCAGAGACAATTGTGTGAATTTTTAGCAGCGCTGTCTCTGTATACCTTATTACAATTTTGCTTTCTACAAAAATTATACGTTCAAAAAACATGTTTTAAAAGTATTTCCATCAAATTTGGTATAGGTTTTTGAGGGATCTGCTCAAATATAGCTCATTTATTACTTATTTCTCACCTTCTCAAAATACAGACGTTGCTAATAATACTTGAAACAGTCTTTTGTTTCTCGCCTTATTGTTTTAATTGGTAGAGGATTTGAGAAAACGTAGTTGTTTCATGAAACCGATTTTGTATTTCTACTTTGTACTAACATAAAAAAATATGGGAAAAGAACAGAAAATTTATGCGTTTTACGTAAGAAATCTTCAGTGACTCCAAATACCTTTTCATACCAAATTTCGTTAAAAATAAACAAAATTGTTTTAAGGTCCGTAGTTTTTTAATGAAGCGAACTTAATCTAAAGCGGTTTATTTGTTAATTTTTTTATAGACGTCGTTTTTTGATAAACTTTTTTTTAATTCTACGTACCTATATGTTTTGTTTTTTGTAATTTCGAAACAATGACGGATTGTTAGATGACATCAGATTTAGTTTGAAACTAGAGTCCTACATTTTTAGAGACCACCGTGTCAATGAACCAGTTGCATATCGAATTCCGACAAAATTCCCAATAAAAACCCGTTTGCCCCCGACTAGGGCCGCATTGGTTTCCGACAAAAAACTTCCGTCAACAAAAGAACTTAATTTAGAAGCCAGTCAACGCGTCCTAGCTTGCGAAACGCTGACGATGATTACGTGGTTTTTCTATAATTCCAGATTCTGGCGTTTAAAAACGATATTTAAGGGATTAGTACCCTTGTCACTCTTGAGGGGGCCTCTTCAAGTCCACCACGTCGACAGGCCATCGACATTTGTCTAATAGCTTGGTAAGAACTGCTCTGGCCAAGTGTCAGAGGTATTTGATAGATTAATTCTTTTCTCGAATGTAACAGAGTTGCCATTACTTTTCCTTAATGGCAAGTCCAAACTGCTTTCCCAATTATTTCATGACCGAGCAATTTTAAAATATTCTTTCAAACTAATTTAATCCAATTTTAGATAAAATGAACATTCTAAAAGTAAAAATCATTAAACAAATCGAATATCGCACAACTTCACCATTTTCCTTATTGGTTTGAAGATGCTTGTCGAAAAGACAAGACTGCTTTTTATATCTGAAAAGGTTACGTTACAGTTTTCCTAGTTTTAAATTTGTAGGTACGTTTAGGGGCATAATATTGTAGACAAAATCGACAACAGTCCCAATTTAAAACGAGAAAAACGACCAGCAATTTGAACGCTCATCAACCGCAAGGTTGGGCTGCCATTTGTGCGGGGGTTTAAAATGCACCACAATGGAAATTAGACCTATCTGGAGCAGCAATACAAAGGCACCCATCCTTGGCGATAGTGCCGTAAATTTAAGGATATGCAAATTTAATTTGGACCGTAACAGCCTCAGGTACATCGCAATCGTTACCCGAGAATTTGCGTTTTGTGCAATTCCTTCGACCTTCCCAGAAGTAGGCGAATAAAAACTAATAAAATAAATCTAAAAATCCCCTAAAATAAATATAATATAAAAATAAATATCTCCGTCTGCTAACCTAGGGACTATGTACAGGAGTTATGCCTTTAGGTACTTAGCCGTGTCTTTGGATATCTAATTTGTTTAAACGTTAACAACGCCATCTTGTCCTGGAACAAATTAATTAAAGGTAATCAGAATGCTTGACGTCACACGTTTACACTACTTAAGAAACGTGTGATCCCACTTCTGATTTAATTTTCGTGACGTTCCACAATTTGCCCACTGTCCTGTTTTTGATCGAAACTAAACCCATGCACGCTTAACAACGATCTAACTAGCTATTGTGTGAGGAACTTGCATACCAATAAACTTTATGATACAAATAAAAAATAATACTAACTATCCCTGCGGCGTTGGAATAATTTGACTCTGGTGGAGACGTACCCGTATGCTCCGAGGACGAGGTAAAAGGACTAGGAGTGGCCCACTGCCCTTCTCTGTAGGAATATCGCGGCGGACTCCTGGGGATCCAGGTCGTCGTCTTCGACGTCCTCCCTGGAACTGGGACTCCTGGCGGGAGAACCTCCGGTGCTGCTGTTGGAGGTCAGGCCCGTAGTCATGCTCAGGTCTTCCGGTTCCGTCTGTTCCGGCAGGGCGACTTGTAGGGGGAGCGTTATCAGAGGAGTGGACGGCGGATGGAGGACTCTTCTTCGTCTGAGATCGTCTTCAGGTTCGTCGGATTCAGGTGTCATCTCTTTGTCGGGAACCCCGCACTTGTGGTGGAGCAAGTGGTGCCGCCTTCTAAATCTACTTTGGCATTTCTCGCACGAGAACGGTTTTTCGTTGGTGTGGATCAGAACGTGAGCTTTGAGTTGGTTGGAGTCTGAGAATTTCGCTGAACAATGTTCGCAAGTGTAAGGTTTTTCTCCGGTGTGGACCCTGAGGTGTCTCCTGAGGTTCGCAACTTGCACGAACTGCCTGTCGCAGTGTTCGCAATGGTAGGGACGTTCCCCAGTGTGTAGCCTCATGTGTGTTTTCAAATGGTGATCCCTTGTAAACCTTTTGTGACATTCTGGGCATTCGAAAGGTTTTTCTCCAGTATGAGTCCTTTCGTGGTTCTGCAAGACGTGTTTGTATCCAAAGGATCTGTTGCACACCCCACACGTAAACTGTTTATCCCTACTGGAATCCTTGACTTCAGGCCCAGAAGGTGGCGACACACTAGACGTCGGAGACGGCAGGGGAACCGTGGCTTCTTCCTCCACCTTCCATTTCCTTTTTCTAGGATCAGCCGTGGTGCTGCTACTGACAACGTTGTTGTTGTTATTGTTCACCTTTCTGGACTTCAGAGCTGGAGACAAGGGTTCGGTGCTGGCGGGGGGCGAAGGGGGTGAGTTTGCGGGCCATGCCATAGGGAGAAGACCGGGATGGAAGAACGCAGGGTTGGAGATCGTCAAACCTGAGGCTGCCATAAGTTGACTGGCCATGATAAGCTGCGAGGGGGTGAACATTGCGGGGTTGGGAAAGGCGGGGTAGCCGAAGGTGTTCTGGTGGTTTTTCAGCGGGGTCTCTTCTTCTACTTTCATGGTTTGCCCCGGGATGATATCTAGAACAAAAAAGAAAAGATAAAATATAGTATTACGAAAGGTACGCGAAAAAATGACCCTTGATAATGATAACATATATTCAACACTTGAATGCGTATTCTAACACGTAAATAGATACTACTGACAAGAGTGCTTACAAACTTTGAAGATAATTTTTTAATAATCAAAATCGTTGAAACTGCAAAACGATGCATAAGATTAATAATCGAAATTATTAAAACTTATCGAGAACTTCTGGAATCGTCCCTAACTTACATACTACATAAAAAGAGATCAATAGTTGTGGTCGAAAATGCCCCTTGTTGTTCACTTTTTTGTACCGTCTTTTTGTAATAAACAGAAAAACTAGAATTTCAATTTTAGGCAATCGTCACATCTACTTTAGTTTTCATTACGGAAAAATAAATATTATATAAAACAGGTGATATACCAAGAAGCAAAAAAGTTATGACATTTTAAAGACATGCCAGGTGCCGCAAGTGGATCTCTAATAAGTAACAGCAAAATTATTATCGTAATATTTTATTGTGCAACATCTACTGGTGATCTATGTACCATTACTTATGGGACACCCTGTATAAGAAAGTTGATTTATTTCACGTTTTACCTACTTCCAAAATTAAGAAGATAAAACTGTTACACCCTATCTTTTTAAAATTTAAGTCTTTTAACTTAAACATTACTCCATTTAGGCCAAATGAAATACAATAGATATCTATTTCTTTCCAAATACCTACAATTCCTTCTTAAACAGTTTCTGTTGCCCCATAAGACGTCTTGTACCCGTCCCTAATGTACATCCTCGAAAATTGTTGTGTAACGTTATCCGTAGGAACGCCTCGAGTCCCAAAATGTTTGGACAAACAATCGGGCGGCCGTCGGAGGGCCTATTGAAATTTCGCAACGCGAGTAAACAGCGAAAATGATAAATATGGACCGGCATGTGTTCGCCGATCATTGCCTTATTGAGCTCCAGTCTAGCGGAATGTCTCGGAGTGTCCTTTAAGACGTTCGACAATGATCCGCAGACGCTGACAATGCCCCGGGACGTCTCAATGGGGGCCCGTCGTTGTGGCCGCGTTTCTGCACGAACGCATGCATGTATTGGTATCCCGGACGCGTAATACCATTACTCGTACGTCTGTGCAATGTCAAAAGGTATTAGGGTAAGGTAAATTTATGAAAATACTAGATGGCGATTTTTAAACTGAGGATATTGCATATTGAACACATCTACTCTGCGGACTAATGCGGCGACCAGTATTGAATTATATCCACAATATCTAGTACACTGATAACATCGATAGTCCCATAAAAAAAGTTCGATATCAGACATAAATTTTGTATATTTAGAAAAATTGCACAAATAGAAAAATTTAAGAAATTCAAAATAAAAGCGCATGAAAAATATTTTTCCATGTATATTTTACTTGAATAAACTTCATTTAGCATGAAAAGGTAAGCATAATATTTTATTTCAAACAGCAAAGATAAACAAAGTAAACTGCCGGTAACTAAAAAAAACACATGTTCCAAAATCGGGCATTTCAGATTCCATTTCGAATGCTTTTGATACTGGAGCAACATTATCTTGCTCATTCTGAACATACGAGTATTCATAATCTTTATTAGCTTCTTCTAAATGCGGAATAGAAACTAAACGCTATTTTCTATATAATATATTTTACTAGAATTTAACAGAAGTCCAAATTTTATGTTTGTTTTATAAAATTTTTCTAGGAAAAAATTGTTCTTTTTCTGACATCCAATTTTTCCGGAAATTTTTGGATCTCTAGTAATGATTTTTATATTTTATTACAGTTTTCTGAACTGAACAGTTCAAATATATTTTGTCCAACAGTTGCAGTTTTGTAGGACAGGGTTCGTAGGGGCCGGGAAAACCGGGAATACCGGGAAAAGTCAGGGAATTTGTTATTCTTCATAAAAAACAGGGAATAGTCAGGGAATTTTAAAAATATTCATGAAAATCAGGGAATTTGATGTTTGCAACTGGAAATTTTGTGACAGCCGGCCCTGGGTTCTTGAAAGAGAAAACTATTTGTAGTTTTGAAACCTTTAGAAAAGGTTGTTAGGGTATAAAAAAGATTATGGAGTCCATTTGAGAAAAAAATTAATACATAAACACCAATTAGTATGTAAAAATGAACTACAAGTGACCTGGATTTTTTTATAAGTCAGGGAAAACCTGGAAAAGTCAGGGAATTCTTTATTACTTATTAACTATGAACCCTGTAGGAATTGTACGAGTTAGTTTTTAGGTTTTTAGAGACTAAAATCAAATTTCAATCAATTTTAGTCACTTGTGAAATTATTATACCTAATTTAAATAAAGAAAACAACATTAAACAATTACTATTTATATCCACTACCAAAACTAACATAATAGTGTCCATTTTCTTTGTAATCATAATTCTGCTAATATTTGCTACTGTAATTGTAGAACAAGCTGTAGAAGAGGTAGCGTCAGCAGTAAAACAAGCAGTAATAGAGGCATGTTTCATTCAAAATTTTCTTTCCAATCTTGATTTTATTGAAGAGAATTTTCTAGATATCCTTTAGTTAGTTTGTCTTTTTTCCAACCTCCAAAATGCTCCAAAGTAATGATGTTTGCGTCACAATATGCTAAGAAAGTAGCTGCTGCCTTGCAAAATAAATCACCGATATTTTTACCGAATTTTCTGGTTTCAGGATTCAATATTTGTAGATACTTTTCTAAAAGTGTCAATTCCTACAAGTTGGACGGTATATTTTCGTTGTTGGTAACTGAGAAACAGTTGGCTGGTTGTGGTTTTCTACGGATGCAAAATTAGGTATTTTCGATACAGCTCTATTGGGCTAATGCCAAAACCATCACCTAAATCGTGAAAAACCGCTCCTTGTGGGTTTTTGTGGTTGTAGATGAATCATTACAACACATTTTTTTTTTCTCCTGTAATATAATTAAAAGTTTTTACTACGCACGCATGAAGGGCACACTTTCCTTCACATTACCACCATTTTTCACAGATATACATCAACAATTAAAAAAATTACAAATACATAATTTACACTAGTGTTTGTCCCACAGCGCGCCGCAACGGTTTCACGCACCCGGCACGCGTTCCAACGCATGCACACTCGATGTGACCGTCATTTATTTATACAGCATTAGATCGAGGCCCGTTTGATCTCCGTCAATAGCCATCGTTCCTCGATGTTCTTTCATGCGATTTCACACAATGACGCTTCGCGCGCTTTCACGCTCCTGACTCGACATTTACCATTCAAATTTTCTCGGATTCCATTCTGTATTCGCCGTATTATCACGTATCCCATTCAGGCGCAGATATTAATAAGCCCCGTGATCGATGGATAGTCGCCGCAGTAATAATGACGCGCGGAATAAGCTCATCTTTTCGGGGTTTTAAATATAGTTTCAGGATAGTGGGAACTCAACTTTTCAGCTTTGTTGCGGCGTTTTAATTCACGCTTAATGAAATTTCTGCGTCATTACTAACGTTAAAGGTCGATGGGTGGGCGAGAATTGTCTCCTTTTCGATGCAAGGCTGTGCCAGTTGATATTAACACAGTATAGAGTTAAATGTATTTCAATAATAATTACTTTTTTAAAGTCCATTTTAATACACTCTGAAGTAATGACAATACTCTGTTCGTTCTTTGTTGCAAGTATATATTTATAATGCTAGTAGCATTAGTACAAAAAAATAGCAGGTTTTGCCAAGGTTGAGTAGTGTAAAGCAAGCTTTAGGTGCATTCAAATCTGTGCAGACCAGGCTTAAGTAGGTATTAAGGAAAAGGTGTTTTAATTTTTGTTGATTTCATTCTATTAAACTAGTGCAATGTAAGAATAAAGTAGATTTTGAGTAAAAATGACGTATAGGGTCACTTTATAAGTGAAATTATAATATACAAGATGTCCGGAAGTGAATAATTTATTTTTTCCAAGAGTACGTAACTGCACATTTAGGGAGGCATTTATTTTGACAGCCGTCAATGTTTCTATTTTTAAATACATTTTTACGATATTCGCATGTAAAGGTTCGGATTGATATGATTTTTGCTGCATCATCAGTAACAATATAAAATAATAGTTGCCCTTATACTGAAAAAGAAAAAAATAGGTAACGACCTTGTTCAGTTGTTAAAGCCAAGCAGAAAAACAGGTTAGTGACATGTGATCACGTTACTGTTGTCCAGTGTATTGGCCCGACCATAGATGAAAAATAGAGACCACGTACTTTCACTATCATACAAAATAAAAGAAATTGCCCTATTCTGTAGTTCATGCCAAATAGAAAGAATGGCTCAAGTGACGTGTGATCACTTTACTATGTTCAGTGTAGACCGGGCCTTAGACGAAAAACAAGATCACGAACTTTCACTATTTATCACACTTCAAGTCTTCGGTCTGTACCATAGAAGTATTGACAAAATATTGGAACGCCCCTATTTACTTGTTAATGTCAAATAGAATAAAATGGCTGAAGTGACGTTTGATCACTTTACTATGTTCAGTGTAGACCGGGACATCGATGAAAGATAGAACTAAGTGCTGTGAATATATCAAACATTACACTCCATATATTCGGTCTACATCGTAAAATTATTAGAGATAAGCTCTATTCAGTTGTGATTGTCACATAGAAAAAAGTGGTTCTAGTGACGTGTGATCATTTTACTATTACCTGGTCTTAGATGAATATTTTTATATTTCATACTCCAAATCGTCATGTAAGATAAAGTTTGAAATGACTGCCTTCAGTTATTAAAGCTAAAGAGAGAAAAATGGCTCAAGTGACGTGATCACTTTACTACGTTCAGTGTAGACCGGGCCCTAGACGAAAAACAAGGAGACCACGTAATTTCACTATTTATCGCACTTTAAGTCTTCGATGTGTATCATAGAATTATCGGAAAAAATGGAAACGCCCCTATTTGGTTGTTAATGTCAAATAGAATAAAAATGGTTTTAGTGACGTGTGATCACTTTACTACGTTCAGTGTAGACCGGGCCTTAGATGAAATATAGGGCGGCAACCAACTGTCGCAATATATCAAACATGGAAAATCTTCGTCTATATTGCAGAATTATTAGAGATAGGCTCTGTTCAGTTGTTATTGTCAGATAGAAAAAAAGTGGTTCAAGTGACGTGTGATCATTTCACTATTGCCTGGTCTTAGACGAAAATGTTCAAATTTCATAATTCAAGTCGTCATGTAAGATAAAGTATGAAATTATTAAAGCTAAATAGAGAGAAATAGCTCAAGTGACATGTGATGACTTTACTGTGTTCAGTGTAGACCGGGTCTTAGACTAAAAATTGGACTATATACTTTTACTATTTATCATACTCCAAGTCGTCGGTCCATATTGTAGAATTATTAAAAAAATATGGGAATCAAAACGAAAATAGAGGGACCACGTACTTTCACCATTATACATCACACTTCAAACATTTTATATCACAGAATTGATTTAAAAAATAGAGAAAACGGTCCTATTCAGCTGCTAATGCTAAATAGTTAAAAACTGCTGTGTCTTAGATGAAAAATAGGAGGACTAAATACTTTCACTATTTATCGTACTCCAAGTCGTCAATCCATATTCTAGAATTATTTAAAAAAATATGAAAATCAAATAAACGAAAATAGAGAGACCACATACTTTTGCTATTATACATTACACTTTAAATATTCTATGTTGTAGAATTAGTTTATCGATATATATCATAGAATTAAAGGAAGAGAAGAAACGGCGTTATTCAGCTATTAATGCCAAATAGTTAAAAATGGCTCAAGTGACATGTGATCACCTTACTGTGTTCAGTGGAGACCGGGTCTTAGCCGAAATGTAGGAGAATTCATAATTTCACTATTTATCATACACCAAATCTTCGGTCTATATTGTAGAATTATTAAAAATAGAAGAAATTACGTACTTTCGCTATCACACATCACACAACACATTTCAAATATTTTACGTTTTAGAATCGATTTATCAGTCTGTATCATTGAATTAAAAGAAGAGAGCAAACGTTATTCAGCTATTAATGCCAAATAGTTAAAAATGGCTCAAGTGACGTGTGATCGCCTTAGTGTGTTCAGTGGAGACAGGGTCTTAGCAGAAAAATAGAAGGACTACATACTTTCACTATTTATCATACACCAAATCTTTGGTCTATATTGTAGAATTATTAAAAATAGAAGAGATCACGTACTTTTGCTATCACACATCACACAGCACATTTAAAATATTTTACGTTGTAGAATGGATTTATCAGTCTGTATCATTGAATTAAAAGAAGAGAGCAAACGGCGTCAGTTACTAATGCTAAATAGTAAAAAATGGCTCAAGTGACGTGTGATCATTTTACTGTGTCCAGTGTAGGCCGGGCCTTAGTCGAAAAATAAGAAGACCACGTACTCTCGCAATTTATCACACATCGCGCTCCAACTCTTCGGTCTATCTCGCAGAGGATTTAATCGATACCGGACCGACGGAGTAATTCAGAGCCCGATTTTCGTTGTTTTTTACCAGATTAAAGGAGGGAACGCACTGCGGATGATTTTCTTTCAGGGAGCCGAGCCCCGGCCCCGCTCTCAAAGGGATCCCTTACATGCAAAGTAAAAAAATAATTAGAAAATAAATTGAAAGAGATAAGCTTTTAAATGGGTTTTTCTCCTCCGGGGAGGGCGGCGGCGGGGGGGAGCCGGGAGAAAGTCATCCCGAGGACGGACAGAGAAGGGTTAAAGCGGAAGACGTTGCTAATGAACGGGGGGAGGAGATAATGGCAAAGGATAATGGCTCGCGTTTGCGCGATGCCCTGTTGGGAGGAGTTGCACGGGACTCATCTTAAGGATTCATTATATTATAGCCCTTTTTTTTATTAAGACCGCGCTTCCTAATGGGCCCCCGTAAGTTATACGGCCGAGCCGTTATTTTGCTTTAATGCTTCTGGCGCGAGGGCTTTATTAAAAAAATGCGCTGTGGAAAATTTAAATTGGAATCGATTGGAGACGTTCTTGTACCGCTGGAGGAGCCGTACGCCTTACTACTACGAGGAGAAACAGCGATATTTTAATGATACTCAACACGGAGGCACGTCCTCTCGGTGTTTCTAAATAAATATAAGGCTTAAGTTAAGCCCGGTCTACACAGGTATTGATTTAGTCGACAGTCGCTTTAACTTTGATAACTGTCTGCATCTTTTTAAAGATGACGGAATAGGTAACAAGACAGTTACAAAACTTTTTGAATACATTTTAATTACGAATTCTAACATATTTAATTCCAAAGCCTCATAACCAGAGAGCGGACAATTTGTGTATTTAACCTTGAACATAGATATGTCATTCATAAACTTAGATACATTATCCATGACGCAGTGGCGTGTCGGGTATGCATCGGATATTTACGTGATAATTCACGAAAATTCCACGGTACATACAATTTTAGGCGTTATAAAATAATTAGAAAATCAGAAATTGTATACTACATATTTATTAAATAAAGTTCGGTTAAAAATAGTGTCGTTCTTTTAATTAGAAATTAGTAGTCAATGTAACGAATAGCCTCAGGCGACGCACATGATAGAATAGTCCAACTCACGCTCCATTCATAACAGGGCTGCAGTTTGAATTCTGACCAATAGGAATTCGATAAACGCAACCGATGTCGACGGATGGACTAGAGATGGGCGCGAGTGTCATTTCATTTCTTTAGAACTAAATTAACTTAATTATTTTCTCGTTATTTAACCTGTTCACATGATTTATGGATTTTAAATAAAGGGTACAAATTTTCGCGAGGATAATACGATATATTTGCTATACATAATAATTATATTTTGCATAGTTTATACACAATACATTTTTGAACGCGTATACATTTCTACCAAAATTTGACCTATTCTTCGGGTTAAAGACACATATTGTCCGCTCTCTACTCATAACCTGACTTACTGGAAAAATTTGGTTTACTTGTGTCACAAATATCAATAAGGTCAATTAATCCTCTTCACCATGCACCCAATAGATTATTAAATTATGATTTTAATACTTATATAAATAGGACTTCAATGAAAATAGCATAATATTGGTCTTTTTACTAATTATTATTTGTAAGTAAGTTTTTTTGGTGGGTACGTTTTATGTTAAATGTGTTTAAATATTTGGAAAATAAACAAATGCCGGAAATATTTCATTTTCGAGATACAAAGTGTATGTATGTATAAATGGTTTATTTTATGTTGCAAAAACAATTGAGGGGGAAACCATGTAAACAACATTTCATTTCATTTTATATTTAGCAATAAATTCCTATACCTATATGGTGCGACATTTTGTATTTTTTTTCTGTAGGAGCTTTTTTCTTAATTTGTTACTTAGAATCGAACAATAGGGACAACGCAATTTTAATGTTGAAGTATTTGTGTCGATTTGTTATTTTCACGGACCGTGTTTTTCTGTTAAGTGCCCCCAAATGCACAAATAAGTTCGTCAGTTGTTTAAGTTTTACTTGAAAATCAGGCTTTTTTCGAAAAACATAAAGAGAGTGGTAATTTGTAGCAAATTGAAAGACGAATCCGAAAATGTCATGGTTGTTACCGTAAAGCAGTGGCGTACTATTTTATTTAGAAAAATATGCCACCGATACCCTGTACCTCCGCCACTGGAGCACGTAAATATTAGGAAAAGCCGTCAGATTTTGAACGATGTTTATATAAATACATGTGACCAATTTCAAATTACTTACTAGTTCATAATATATTTAAAAACATTTGAAATAGTTTTTGAAGTTTAAATTTTTAACGAAGCGTCCTAGGTAAAAAGTTTATAGAAAATACTCTCTTTAAAATTCATCAAAGAAAACGAGGTTTCATTTTTGGTCACCAATTGTGAATCACCCTGTATACATGGAAATAGTTATTGGCGAAAATAGGAATGGCAAGGAAAGGAGAAGGCCATAAACATTTTTCTGGAGATATTTCAAAGCTTCTTTTACGTATCGTTTAAAAAATTGTTTATTCATTTTTTTCTTCCTATATTATATAAAAAATTTAAGAGTTTAAAAGTTCTGTATTATACCGGCAACAGCGGCAACATTGCATATTTAATCTACGTTATGCGTAAACACAACAGTGAAATCGGCGGTTCTCAACAAGTTTCTTATTACAAAAGCCATGCAATTTTATTTGTTCCTAAATTCTTGGCAAAAAAAAACAATTTTAATTACATGTTTTACACAGTAAACTGTAGCGCTACTTAAATCATATGTACAAATTTAACATTCCCCCTGTATAGTGCTTCTGTATGAAGGTACCCGACAAATGTCTCTATTATTATGTAATGAAAATGAGTTATAAATATCTATTTTACTAATTTCTGGTGCAAGGATGTCTATTCTAAAGAAAGGAATGATTCATCGTTTATTTTAATTCTTGATAGAAATCATTTTCAAACAATAAACTAGCGTTGTCACATTTTTTATCAATTTATAATATAAAACGGGAAGTCCGAAAGAAATACAAAACTCCACAGTCGTATCTCCAATACAATTGTTGAAGTGTAACAATCTTCAAATTATCTCTTAGTTGAAAAAGAAACTAATTCATTACTAATTGTAAATATAAATTAAACTGAATTCATAAACCTTGGTTTAAGCTCGTATTGATGTACATAAACTTTGAGTAAATATGTTAAATCAAGATTATTTTAAGGACTTCGTTTTATAGACTAGAAATTCCAAATTAGAACAATAGCACCACAACGATCGGCGTTTCTTTAATCGGTAACTTCATATTCGTAGTCGTTTTATTATTATTACGATTATTTTCCGTGCAATGTTTTATATCCTCATTTAAACATGACATATTGCATGGCATTCTTATGTATTATGTCAAATCTATGCAAATACCATTCAAAAATATCGTCAGTACGATCTTGGGACAAAAAAGATCATAGGACGGCTACTGTGACTACAGCCAACTTTTCGACAGTATTCAAACTATAGAAATGTTGAAATACAAGTATTTGTTTATTTTTTCGTTCAAAAAAATCACAGGCCACCCATGTAAACATCTGAAAATGTACCTTTCCTGTTTTGTCGAGAGGTTTGTAAAAAGTATTTAATAATTGTGATTAGTTCATGTGTTAATAGTTTGTTAAAAACATACTACGGGGTGTGATTATGTTTATAGTGCCGTACGCGATTTTTTGTATGTTTAACATGCGTGTACAGTTCTGGAAATGTAATGATAAACATAACAGGTAATAATATGTTTTTTTCGTATTCTGAACGTCATATAAGATTGTAAACCAGAAGACTGGGAAAAGCTGGTATAATTTATACAATTGAAAAACTCTCGACAAAAAACTGCTATAAATTCACTGAAAATTATGCATAAAAACGCCCTTCTTAAGCAAAATATCTTTTGAATCGAAAAGATATTTGTAAACAATCCACAGGTGATCTTCGAGGCACAAAAGTAAACTCATTTCGTTACTTATAATTAGAACTATAAATGGAATTTAAATTACTTAAATAAATGTGACAAATGAAGGTATTTTTTATAGAACATTGACTTTTGAATCGAAAAAATACGTAACAACCTTATAGTATAAATAAATATGTTAAATTAAAGTATTTTGTAAGCAAAAATACCGTTTAATTCAATAAGATACGTAGTAGTCCTCAAATTATCTTCATAGTTCCTAAGAAAGCCCATTTTATTATTAATTGTAACTGTAAATAAAGCTTAAATCATAAAGCCTGGTTCACATTCAGTTAATTTACATAAATGTTAAACAAGTGTGCCGATAATCAGAAATATGTTTGTGTGGATAATGAGAAATAATAATCTAAAAATTATTGAATTATTCCATCAAATAATCATTTAAACATTGCGTACTTTTAGAAACGATGTGTTATTTCCAGATAACATAAAACGTTTTTTTTTAATTGTTATGTACCCAATTGTATCTACTTTTACATGGCATGGACATACAAATTGCTGTCTGTAATAGGTATTTTTTTATTTTTTACCTCTGGATTTTGTTCCTTCAACACAAACTGATATAAACACTTGGCGTATGGCTGGTTGTGAAATATTAGCAGCAAATTTTCAAACAACACTGAAACCGTTTTGCCGTAATCATAACTTTATACATTTGCCTTGTGCGCTTTCCGAACTGTTTTTGTTTTGCAACAACTTATGCATATTTCACCGATTAGAAATAACTTTTTCTTTTTTTCGTTCGGACTGAGAACTGTTTCGGCAATTTACGATTATCTATGCCCCAATTTGCGTACATATTAATATCTACCTAATCTATTTTTTTTGCTTTCGCGCTTTGCCGGTAACTTTTACCCGAACCGACTAGATCGAATGAGTTAAGTTTTTGAATTCGGTGATTGCATCGGCGTGTTTTGCCAGTGTCGTAACGTTTAAGTAACAAGTAATTAAAACGCCATTATTAAAAATATTTCCTGAATTAATTGTTCCTAGTACTGGGCTAATTCCTAAATCGTTTACTTTCCAATTTTTTGCGTCGGAACGCCGTTCACTATCGGTAAAAACTCGATTGTGTTCATTGTGCTGCTGTATGGTACATATCGGTTGCGCTATTGTATATAATCGACGATCGGGTCGGGGTTGTCGGTCGAAGATGCAGGGCCGGAACGGCCCCGATGGCCCAGGACTTCGGGACAGATGAAAATCGCCCAAAACTGTACTTGAGGCTGGTTCATGTTAGAACGAAATTCGTAGTTTTTATGCAAAAAAGGATGACGGGCATCAATTCCGGAGAAAGTTCACACAATTTAATCTTTTTCACGAAATTCGATGAATCGAACGTGAAAATAATTTGTCGAGTTAGATATGTGATTTTCCGATATTCACAAATATTTTAGTTATGCCAGGATGAATAACAGTGTCTGTATTCAAACATTAGACGTAATATATAATGCAAAAGGACAACAAATAATAAAATTTAGTAAATATTCCCTAGAATATACAGAGTGTTCATAAATTATTAAAAGCCACAATTACATTTCAGTAAAATTAAAAACTATTAAAACAATAAGATCAAGACTACGTTAAAACATAACATTCTGTTTCACCGGCTGTGATTGGTGCAATTTTTGACGAGATTCTATTCAACCAATCAGCAATTGCTTTATCTCCAGCGTGGGCGTAGCGGTTTGTCATTGTTCATTGTAAACGAATCATTAATATTAGTGACGACAAGATCTAGGGAATTTTCGTGCATTGTTGGGTTGTCTAAGCTCGGGGTCACGTGGCGTGAATACTGTATCTGCAATATTTTGTTCTGCATCTGCAGTATGTTGTTTGTCGATTATTACAATGATAGTGACTTTAGTCATACAATAAAATGATTAAAATGTCATATTTCTCGGTAATCCTCAAATTTGTCTTCTTGTCATCAAAGTAAAGACAAATGAATAATTGTTTAAAGGCATCAAGAAGAATTTTTTAATTGATACGAATTATTACAAAATGATGCCACCATTATGCGGAAATATAATACTAGACTTTAAATTCATTGCTTTTGAAGATACGGAATAGTGCGTTTTTTCATTTTTCACAAGGAATTCATTTTTTATGCAAAAAAACTGTTTTTTTTTCCACAGAAAAATTTGAAGAATTGAAAACATTTGCTAAAATATAACTTTTGATAAAATGTAGGACATATAGGATTCTAACCAACATAAATAGTATATTTTTATATAAAAAATAATGTTTAAGAATTATTTTAATAATAATAATTTTAATAGTTGATAAAGATTTTAAATTTGTCGAGAATAACCAAGAAACATGTTGAATTGGAAACAAAGCATTGCATCAGCATTACGGCATTGAATCTTTTTCAGTGAATTTGAAAATAATGTTTTTTTCTGATTTCTGCTTTTTAGCCTGTTTCTGTTTTAAAATTTAGTTAAAAGACTTTCAATATTGCTTTTTAATTATAGAGAACTTAGAGAACTCGTTCTGTACTCTTAAAATGTTCATTATTTAAAAAATTAAATTATTATTATTATTATTATTATTATTAGATTAAAATGTTTATTTGTTTTAAATAAAATATCTGTACCTTTTGTTTAGTTTTCACTTGAGCTCTACTAATTTGAAATTTGAGGGTATCATGATTCAGAATATACCTGTTAAACTTTATTTTCATACTCAGTGAGGTTTATTCCAATAAAATATATCCGAAAAATAGTTTCATAAGTATTTTTCGTGCTTTTATACTGACTTCTGCATTTTTTTCAATTTTTTTGTTTCGAAAAATAACATTTTTCCAATTTTTTTTTTCGAAATCTAAATCTCTGATTATGGGTTACAATCTACAGATTTACACTGTTTTTTCTTACAGAACACCCTGTACGTTTTATATATTTTTTTGCAATTGTAAGAAGATGTAGGCAAAATATTATTTTAACTTTATTTTTAACAAAACAATTAGTGAATAGATCATATTTACCTTTCTTAAGTTAAATAACATTTTAGCGTGATGATCTTGTATATTTGCCATTTAAATTTTGACACATAGATACAGTGTGTAAGAATTAGACAAAAAAAAGTGGTATACAAATGTCTGGGCTTTTATTTCGGACCCGATAAATTTAACAAATGTATGTCAAAATTTGTAGCAATTTATTTTTGAACAGACTGCTAATATAGTCATATATATTTGACTAGATTTGATAGGTCTCTTTTTAATAGTAAGGGAGATATGATGAAAAGAATGTACAGGAGAATTATACTTTCTAATTCTTATGAAAATCCTGTTCATTAAAAATGGTAAAAGTTTAGTTCGGATATCTGTGAATTCAATGATTATATCTATTCCTAGTAGATGTACTATCACTTACAATTAGTAAAATTTGTGATTTCATTGTAGCTTGGGTATATTCAAAATTGTAGGAGTGTACTGGCTGAAAATTTCGACTAAATATATTTGATCATGCTTTTTAATACGTTGTTTTTATCGGAAAATATATCTGTGTCTGTGAATGAAAATTGAAAATACTGCTGAAATATGCCATAAATTTAATATTTCCTGTGTGATGTATATATGTATATTTCGAAATACTATAACTACTTTGTACGGGGTGTTGAGTAATTCTCGTTTTATTGCGATTTCTTTATTATTATTGTATTTGTTTAGGATAAAATGTACACATATGAAAAAAAAATCCTAAGAAATCATAATATGTAATCAGGAAAACAATTGAATGTAGTCATAAAAATATGTTGGGGAAATGTGTTTTTATAAAGAAAAAAAGTGAATTTTTGTCATGGCAACAAATCTTACAAAATTAGAATACGCGGAAACAACATCCTCTTTACGTCAAGTGGATTTTTGAGTCTGATTAAAATTTTACACTAATTAAAGCAGGCCACGCCTCTCTTATCAGACACGCCTACTTCTTAAAAACATAAAATTTTGTATCCAGCATTAAAAGACATAAACATGTCGGTTAAACACTTTTCTAAAATCGGTATTATGAGCTTCAAACTGCTATGTTGCTATTTTAAAAAATTTCTGTGCAATCTAAAAAAAATCAGTCTCTGGAAGTTACAATTTTCGCAGATTTCCACACTTCAACCCGATTTTCTTTTAAGAAAACACCACTCACCTCTCTTGGGGGTGCTTTCTTGCAGCAGCGGCATATTTCACCACAGTTCGTCCACGGACACCATCTAGTCGCGCACTAGCACCGAAAAAATCAACTTCTCGACCAAACCACCACGGCCCAGGGTTTGTTTATGTGATTTGCATAAAACTTTCGTCTCGTACCAACTTAGAGTGTCGTACAGGGGAACTAGTTCTACTGACATCCAGTCGCCTACTAGCGATATATTCGCGGCACGAGGGTTGACCTAGCCTAACGTGCTTTCCACCCCCTCCACCACGCGGCCGGCGGGGCGAGTGGTGGGGAGAACTGGAGCACCCCCGAAGAAGAGGAAGTCCAGCGGACGACGAGGAATTCGGCCTCGCAGTACATTATTCTCCGGTATTATTGTTAGATTTGCACTTGCGGGGTGAACCAGCGGCAGGGGGTTGTAAATCATCTTCGAGAAAGTCGATTGGGAAAGTCGCCGGGGTGGGTTTTTGCATATCTTCGGGGCGCTGCGGAGGAGAGAGGTCAACTTTTATGGGTTGGCTTGTTAAGGGAAAGGAATGATTCGGAAGGTCGTTAAAAAAACGGAATGTTTTAATATTTCGCTCCTGCTGAAATATAAATGAGCACTAGCGTCCAAAGGATAATAAATCAGAATTTTGTATAAATGTTTTATACAGGATGTTCAGAAACCCTACCGATATACCTTAAGGGTGGCATCCTTGGGCGGAAATAAACCAATTGACACAATTTTTTTTACTACAACTGCATTACTTTTTAAGAGATTTGAACGCAACTTGGTATAAGGAGTGTTTTATTTAATCTAAAAAGAGCATAAGCTTCTTTTTAACTTAGAACATAGAAATCCTTAAGAACACCATAAATAGTCTTTTGCTGTTTGACATATATGTATACTGGTAGAGACTTTGAGAGAAAGTTTTAGTGTTTAATAAAAAACACTTTATCTACTGTAAAAAAGGAAACTTTTCGTGGATTTTCCACGAAAATTTCTGTATATGTATAGCTTTACTAGCACATTACTATTGAAAATCCTTAAAACATTCTAGAAACTGTCTTGGAGTAGGTACTGAAAAAATTGGATATCACAAATTATTACACATAAATTTTATTTAAACCGATTAAAATTAAAAACCAACACAAATCGAGGTAGGAAAAAAATAGTCAAATCTTAGTATAAACCATATTCGTTTGTTTGAATTTTGAAAAACACTGCTAAAGATAATTGCTTCTTCTTATATCTTTACATACAGAGTGATTCACAAATGGTGACCAAAAATGATACCTCGTATTCTTTGGTGAATTTTAAAGGGAATTTAAAGAACATTTTTAATTTTTTTAAATAATTTAAAAACTGGTAAGAGAAATAATTTGAAATTGGGCACATGTATTTATGTAAACATTGTTCAAAATCGGACACCTTTTTGTAAAATTTAGATGATCCAGTGGCGGAGATACAGGGCATCGGTGGCATATTTTTCTAAATAAAATAGTACGCCACTGCTATTTTTTCAGATTCATCTTTCAATTTTCTACGAATTACTACTCTCTTATGTTTTTCGAGAAAAGCCTGATTTTCGAGTTAAACTTAAAAAACGAACTGAGGACACTTCGATATTGGAATATAATGCTTTTTAAAATTACATAGTGGGCTGCGATAGCAACTTTGACATTCTGAGCAGTTAGAAGAAAGAATAAAAATAATGCTTTTCATCAGATTCAAGCAACAATAAATTTCGAATAAATTACATTTTCGTTACTAAAAGATGTCGGGTCTGTAATCGTAGAAATGAAGTTATTTTTGAGCATTTACTCAAATAAAATCATTAAAATTATGACTAATGTTATTAATTTCTTTATTCGAAGAAATAACCGAATGATTTAGTGTTTGTCATATCATTTAAGTAAAAGTGTTTTCAGTTGGTTTTTCAAATCAGACTTTTTTCGAAAAACATAAGAGAGTAACAATTTGTACAAAATTAAAAGACGAATCCAAAAATATCATGATTGTTACCGTAAAGCAGTGGCGTACTATTTTATTTTGAAAAATATGCCAGCGATACCTTGTATCTCCGCCACTGGAGCATGTACATTTTAGGAAAAGCCCCTAGATTTTGGAAAATGTTTACATAAATACATGTGCCAAATTTCAAATTATTTCACTTACTAGTTTTTGAATTATTTAAAAAAATTAAATTTGAAGTTTAACACCCTGAATCTTTTTAACGAAGCGTCCTAGATAAAAACTTTATAGGAAAGACTCTCCTTAAAATTCACTAAAGAATACGAGGTTTCATTTTTGGTCACCATTTGTGAATCACCCTGTATAACTAACATTTTGCAGCTATCAAGTGCCAATAATATAAAAAAACTGGTACTGTATTTATATCTTTATCATAAATTGATTTGTAAAATTATTCACAACCAGCATAGATACCAAGAACAACACTTAACACGCCTGTTTGTATGACAGAACTAAAGTCAACACGTTACTCAAATTTGTCAATAATTTTTGAAAAATTTCAAACAGAATTTTAATTAGAAACATATTGCGTTAGAATATGTTATATTTTCACAGTGTATACTGCTTTCTACTACAAACACAGAGGTAGAGACATAAATTGTGAAATTCAATAGAAAAATATTGTTAAATTTTACTCGATAATAGTAAATACATTTTTTTTTATTATTTATTGTACGAAAATACTTTTTATTCTGTGGAAAAAGCTATGACAATTAATTTTATTGTCGAGAGCCACAATAATATAGTAATTTTTAACAATGCGTTCATTTTTTCGAACAAAATAAATTTCAATTTTTTGCTGTGACATTCGAGCAATTTGAGGGTATTCTAGGGGTAATTAAACTTCACCTTTTCGCCAAATTTATAACTAAATGAATTGTTTTTACGGTTTAGAGCAACTTATATCTGAAAAAAGTTCTACTGAAATTTTGGAAAATGTTCACTATTGAATAGAATTTAGTTGGTTTAAAACGTAATTAATTTAGTTACTTTAGGGAAAACATTAATTTTAATTTTGGTTACCACTTAAACAACTTAAGACATTTTTTAACTTTTGCAGGAAATGAAATAAAACATCTGTTAAATGTACAAATTAAATTGTTACTATTATATGCCGAAAAAATATTTTAGACATAAGTAGAATGTAATAATGATTGTTTTTAAGTTGTCTATTCATACTGTTATAGATTTTTTTATTATTGTTATTGTTCTATGTAATTTTTTGCATCAAACTCTGCAGCTTTAATTTAACTGTATATTTCGATTAATAACATATATAACATATAATGTGAATCAAAAAACAAATTTTTCAAAAAAATTGTATTAAGATTCAAGCAAACATAGCTGCTTTGACCAGCACGTCCTACAGGGTGTTTCAAATATCTGAAGAAAACCTTTCTTGCAACACTGAATGCTCCAAACTGATATTTCAGTAAAAAATTTTAGCTTAGCGTCATTAGTGCGAAATAAACCGTTAAATCAAAAATAAATCATCAACGTTAACTACGAATATCTTAGGATTATTTAAAAGCCAATTGAATAAATGTGTTTCTAAGTTCTTATTGATTACGCTAATCAAATGCATTTTTCGAGAAAATCTTAAACATACATATATTGCAGTAGTTTGAAAAAGCAGCGTTTTTAACAAAATAAAGTTTTACTTATTTATTTATTTTTGTTTACAGGACTCTATTACAAGTTATGATTGGACTAATTCCTTATGATGCCATTTATAAAATCGCTTTAGTACTATGGTAAGTGAACATACAATAATATTGTTCTGTAAAATTAATTCATATAAACGAAAATAAAAATCCTGGTGCGTAGAAACCGTAAAATAAGCGGTATTACATCTATTTTCCCACTATTAAACATATTTTATGAAAACTTTAAAATGCTTAATTCACTAGATCACGGTGTATAACGGTATTATAGTAAAGATATAATCGCTACCTCTAATTATTCATGCTACATTTTTTTTTAATTTCGATATAAATTTCGAACTAGTTTTTTTATAAACTGATATTTATTAAAATTCATTTCACTCTGGTTCTGTAGATATTATTATTTATGAAGAGTTAAGCAATGCTTTTTTGTCAAATCAAATGGAAATACCCACGGGCTATTTTCTAATGCCAGAATATTTCCTAACGTGTCGAAATGTAGTATACCGAAATTGTTACATTTACTCTTTGGATATAGATAAATTAGATATTTTCAGATTCTTGTATTTCTGTTAGTTTAAGCGTATATACTATACAGTACGTTTTTAACGCATTTTCTTATAATTGACTGACAAAAGTTGTTATCTCTTTTGCAACATTGAAGGACTTCTGGTACAAATGATTTAACAAAATTTTATTATGGTTTATTTTAAGAAGTCAGTTATATAAGTAGCTAGTGCAAAGGTTTCTGAAAAGATGGCGCTAGAGGCTTGAAACCCTTGAAACTTTATTCTAGGGGTAGGTAACACCCTAATCGCTATTTTAGGAGCTGTATCTCACAATAGATTATTCAATTCTTTGTTGAAAACATTGAATCATTCTGAATTCACAATTTCTTTGTCAAACCAAATAGCTGCTGATTGGGAAAAGTTTGATAATTTTGAATTTTTCAGTTTCATTAACACATTTATAAGAGAGAAACTTGAAGAAATTAATAATAAAATATATGGTTCTAAAAAGATGTTTTTTTGTCAGTTGAAATTCCTCAAACTCATTTTTATTCTGGCGCTATATTTTGTCAATTTTTCAAGAATGTTATTTTTTTATAATATTGCTCCTGTTTTTTTTTTCTATTTGAAATTTGTCCAACACCATCTACAGTTTCTGTACACGATGCACTTTTCTATTATTTATTTTGTATTAATAAGAATTTTTAATAATCAGAACCACTTAAACTACAAGTCGGTGCTTAAAATTAGTAATAATCAAAATTGTTAAAACTTATTGAGGACCTCTGGAATCGTCGCCAGCATAAAAATAATTAGGTAGTTGTAGCCGTAGACATCGTGCATTTTCTATTGCGTTTTTTTGTAATATACATAAAAATTGGCAGTTCAGTTTTAGATTATCATCAGTTCTACTTTAGTTTTTTTGGTTTACTTAAACACTTGCAAAGAGAGTCAGCCCAGCTATCGATGAAGTCAGTGGTTCCAAAAATGTTTCTTCATGTTATTGTAGGTAATACGTCAGTTGATAACTAAAACAGAGTTTTTCGAAACGTAAATTGTGTAATATATTTTAGTGACTCTTGTGTCGTGAAGAATTACCTACTTTCTCTGTGCGAGCTATTTCTGGTTAAGTAAAACTAAATTTCTAAGGTCAACTCTTCGACTGATCCTTTGGCAGTAAACGGTTATTTTTTCCTTTTAGTATTGCAGAAATACTCAATTAAATAAAGTATATGAAATGCCACAAATAAATAATTACAGACAATATCATAAGTCAATATGTTAAAAAAAATTCTATTTGCAAAAAATATTTCTGCTAATTGAGTTTCGCAAAACTTCTCTCAAAAAAATAAATATGGCAAAACACAAAATATTGTTTTGTGTTTTAGGTAACACAAAAATTCATATTCGTATCAGGTTATCCCAAAAACTTTCATATAAGTATGAAAAATGAGGAACTGTTCTCAAAATAAACTAATAATCATTTTTTTTTTGACCCGTTTATTTTCCATTTCCCTTCTAACGTGTATTTTTTATACATATATTATGAATATATTCTGTTTAATACCACCACAGACCAAATATTTATTTACGTTAGCAATAAGCCGTTATCGAGTCGTTATCATTTCCAAAAATGTTTGTCCATCAATTAAGACAGTTAACACCAAAGGCTGCCCAGGCGTCGATCGAGTGATTAGTATTGATTAGACCCATTTGTCGTTGATTAGAAAGAATGTAGTGCAATCAAGAGTTAAAACGGATATCCTCGTCTTCCCTTCGAATTAGAATGCCGTCGTGACGAAGAGGGCGAATCGGGAAGAGTTTAATCACTTTTGTGTTTAACTGGACCCTAACCTACCAAAACAAATGATAGTTTGGCCATGCCACGGCCTGATGGGTTTTTAAAACAAATTAGATAACGGCGTCACGATTCACGATAAAGCGTTGTTTGGAATACCGGGAAATTTACGCATTATCGCAAGTCGGTTAACGACGACATTCTACCGGTTTTGAGCAGCAATAAAAGTACTTCTGAATAGTCCTGCGTCGTAGTACGAGTGCAGAGCGGATTTCATATTTTCACCCATGTTCTGAAAATAATTCAATAATCCTTCGAAAAACCATTTAAGAGGCTCACACCGTCAAGAGTACGAGACAAGAGAATGCAGATGACCTACAACGCACATCAGAAGGCACAGAATGGGAAAACAAGATTTCACCCTTGTTTTGATTTTTTCCTGAAATTCTCCTATGAAGCCCCGATTGCCGTCAAACACCTTCAGCCGTAGCAGCCGACGCTGACAGAGCCTGCTACTGATCGCTGATGTGGTTCCGACAGTGCATAAAGGTGCGACAAATTTCGCTATACTTTTGAAAATGTAAATCATTCCAAATTTTACGAAATTCGAGCTGTAGCAAGGCCTTAGAGTCGCCATTAACTCCTCGGAGATGGCCACCATTCTAAAATGGTCGGTTTCCAAGGCGAACATCATTGTAGAACTTTGCGGAGCCAGCCTGGAGTGTGTTCGAACGTCTACCCGAGTACACTGCAGACCATTAGCCACGAATATTTGCTTCAAATATGTTATACATGGCAAATTTTAAATGTGTTAAATTTATTTTATTTATTTATTTATTTATTTATTTAAGGAGAAGGGACAAACATAGGCTTTATAGCCCAAAACAATGTCCACATATTACTTAAAACTAATTGAATATAAAAGTACAGAAACGATTATTATAATAGAAAATGTTAATTTACAATAACAGTTCCCTTTAAAAATCTTTTAAAACTGAGCGAGATATGAAAAATATCTAGAGTACTACAGAGTTTTGACCAGAATTAGTTCGATAAAAAGTCTCATGAAACAGTGCATTTACTCTAAAATCATGTTGTGGTACATGTAAACAGATCACGGCTAATAAATCTGGGGAATCGATAAAATCATTAAGAAGCTTATACAAAAATACTGCTTCGGCAATAATTCTTCGATTCTCCAATGAAATAATATGGTAATGATTTCGTAACATCGTGCTACAATGAAAAGAATACACGCCACTGTCCTTGTAGTGTAAATATCGCATAAATCTGTTCTGTATGGCCTCAAGTTGAGACTTATATATGGTATATTGAGGACTCCATGCAATAGATGCAAAATTAATTATGCTGTGCACGTATGCAAAATATACAGACTTAATAGCAAAAATCGACCTAAAATTTTTGCAAACTTTGACAATGAAACCAAGCATTTTGTTGCTTTTTAAAGTTACATCAATATGTGAAGAAAAACTCTTTTTCCTGACAAATACAACCCCAAGATCTTTTATTTCTTCAACTTGATTTAAAATATTCTTATTAAAGTTATAATTATTAGAGTATATATTTTGGTTACGGGTAAAACAGATATAGAAACATTTACTTAAATTTAATTGAAGCTTGTTCAGTTTACAGTATTCAAAGAAAGAGTTTACCTAAATCTTCCTAGTAGGCAATACAATTATCGGAATTATTTATTTGAGAGTAAATTTTCAAATCGCCTGCATAGAGTAAAAATTTGCAAAATTTGAAACAATGACGGATATCGTTGATGTATATTAAAAATAGTAAAGGTCCCAAATGTGACCCCTGAGGAACACCTGACATTGCAACGTAGGGGGGAGATTTGTAACCACCAATAGTTACCAATTGCGACCTGTTGAAAACATAAAAGGTAAACCATCTCAGTAGGTTACCATGTACACCAATTTCAGACAATTTAGATATAAGTATATTATGATTAATTTTATCGAATGCTTTGCTAAAATCGGTATACACGGCATCCACCTGAGTCTGGCTATCCATAGCACTTGTAATATATTGGGAGTATATTACTAAATTGGATTCGATAGATCTATGTGGAAAGAATCCATGTTGCTCAATAATTATAGACGATTTAACCGCGCTAAGTAAATGCTTATAACATATACGTTCAAAAATTTTACTAAGAATATTTAATTTACTAATTGGCCGATAGTTGGAAACTTCGTTTTTATCACCTTTTTTGTAAATGGGAATCACAAAAGCTTGCTTCCATGTGTCAGGAAAATCTCCTTCGTCAAGAGACTTGTTAAATAACAAAGTGAGAGGGTTACAAAGGGAATCTGCACATTTTTTACAAAAAATTGAGGGAATACCTTTGTTTTCGTCCAGTTCAATTAAAGTATTTATTACTTCGTCTCTCGTTACAATTACATTGTTAATATTATTGATATTATTGAAATTATCGATTTTGATAGGACACTGGTCATACGGTTCATAGACACTTTGAAAAAAATTGGCAAAATGCGTACAAATGTCTACACCATTGAAAATAAAATTATCGCCATGTTTAATAGAATTAGGAAAAGAACCACGACCTTTTTGAGAAGAAGCATACTGCCAAAATTTTTTAGTGTTTTTAGGTATCGCATCTTCTAAAGATTTTATAAAAATGACTGCTTTAATAGACTCGGCTGCGCCTCGTCTATCAAATACCAGCCGCGGCATTAAATGTTGTACTTTACTGTCTAGTTAAATGCATGCAATATTTTGTGGTATCTTAAGTTTTTCCTATGCTTTATAGAGAAGTAAATGATGTTATTATTACGACTCTGTACCGAACTGTAGATAATCATTGTTCGCACTTCGCTAATTGACCAATCAGGGGGCTTTCAGGTGGCTCGGGACGCCGTCACTTGTTTATTTGTGAAATATGCCAAAAGCCGGGCACGTGTTTACCGGTGGCGGTGTGTTACCTTGGTAATAATCCCTGTTTATCAACTCGCGAGGGTCTTAAACAACCTAAGAATAAAATATTAATATTAACTACAAAGGCGGTAGTCGCAAGAAGCGCCTCAAAGAGTTTTTAATATTCCCTTTCTTCTCATCCTGCAGCGACTACCTGCCGTACTTTTTAATTGCCCTGGAAATGGAGCCAGCGGAACGTGGATAATTCCTCTTGTGTGCAGTTGAGGGCTTGATGAATTTCATAATAAAAAAATCGGCGGCGATAGTGGCGGGGCCGGCTTCCCAAAATTCAGGAAACAACCCTTTAATGTCGTAATAACGAAAATTCGCTTATACGTTTTATTTTTTCTTCTGAAAATTACAAAATTATAATTTTATAATTATGGTTAAGATCTCGAAAATTTGAAAATACTTTGAATTAGTACTTCAAAATAGCTAAGAATCCTTCACAAAAAATCTAATTAAATCAAAATGTGTAGAAGTCTTCAAAACTTCAAGCAAAACGAATACTTCTAAGAAATACATCGAAATACCTTGACAGCTTCCTTCAAAATACAATCAAAACCCTGGAAATACTTCGAAAACCTCCAAATTGGTACCCCAAAATACATAGTTCAAAACAAAATTCTTTGAAATATATTGCGAGCTTCGGAATATACACCTCCAAAAACTACCTATGCTTGGAAGAACTTTAAAAAACTTCTAAACACCTCGATATATCTCAAAATCCTTCGAAAAATCTTTAATTATATCAATCTGTCTCCGAATCCTTCAAAAACTTCGTAATGCATCGAAAAGTCTAAAATAATTTAAAATACCTATACTTTGAAGTACATCCCCTACTACAAAATAAATAAAAAAAACTTGAAGATACTTCGAAAACCTCAAGAAAAACCGAAAATACCACAAAAACTTCAATACTTCGAAATACATCAAAAACCACTAAAACTCGAAAACGAGAAAAACACTTGTTGATTTGAAAAAACTGCTAAATTATTAGAAATACATCAAAACATCTCAAAAACCCTTGATTTTATTCATCAACTTTTGACGTTTTATTTTTCGTAATTGACTTAGGCCGTTTACTTTCGACGTTGACCTTTTACCTTCAATCGTTGACCTTTTACTTCAAATTTAACCTTTGAAATATTTTAAAACTTTAAATCATTGGTTTTTGACCTTCGGAGATTACCTTTTGGCCTCTGGTTATTATCTTGGCTTTCGACTTCCAATCGTTGACCTTGAGAAACATTTTTATGTATTCCGAATTCCGAAGCCGTCTTTATGTATTTTTACACGCTTTTAATTAATTTTGCCTTGTTAGTAGGGGTCAAATCTTGCAACTGAATTTTAAAACAGTTATCCCCAACCGATTGAGCTGAAATTTAGTTTGGATGACAATGCATGGTTAGCTAAGTGACGTCATTCTAAATCCAATATGGCGGACTCCCAAAGATGGCGGCCCAGTTATTTTTTATGCACTTCCATGATATGGGTATCAAATGAAAGGGTTTGCTGAGAAAAAAACGAAAATAAAATGACGTCACTAAAAGATTGCTTTAAAAAAAAATTTTTATATATGAACTAATTTTTATTCTAAAGCCGTTTTGATTCATTTTATGCTTTCTGAAGGCATTACATCGCCTTTTTTCGTAAACTTGTTGATTTTGTACATGGCGATGCATCTTCAAATTATTATTATGGATTTTAAATTCGTTTTGAGAAATTTTCTTTTATTCTGAAATTATTTTGCATCTCGTGGAGCTGTTTTGATCTATTTTATCATATTTCAAGGAGTATTGTAAGGCATTTTGAAGTTTTTACTGTATGTATTTCAACGCACTGCGAATTTTTCGACGTATTTAGAACCATTTTCAGTTCTTTTCAATGTATTTCGAAATTTTTGATATTATCGAAGTAGTTTTTCGATATATTTCGAAGTACTTCGAAGTTTTAGAAGGTATTTTTCAAAATATTTCGAGGTGTTGTTGTAACCATTACCAAATGCGCCTAATTAGGTTGTGATTTTTGAAAATTTGACCTTGGACAGTACTAGAGGTACTTTAGGCCACGCCCCTTGACCAATCAAAGCGCAGCATTCAAATTGAAACCAATCAGAGCATGGCAATGAAATTGGCGGGAGATTCAAATGATCGCTAAGCGCAGGGGTCTTTTTTGACGGTTCAACCATCTAAAGACTTAAATCTAACCTCACTGTCCTGTCGTCACTAGATATAAATACGTTATAATTAATATTAGGTAACCCGTGTCCAAATTTTTGGAGCCCGGGCCTCCGTACTACGTCGACTAGACCCGTCAGGCGGGGAAAGAGCGAGCTCCGCGCCTAATTAGCAAAGTTTTGCGTATAAAAGCTAGGATATAAAATTAATAAAACGAGATTCCGCCTTAATAAGTGACGGTGTAGGGAGGGAGGGAAGGGGGCCCGAGAGGAGCACATCAAAAGCGTATTGTCCGTGACAGATCCTACTTTGATGTTTCTTCCTCCTTTTGCCGGTTAATTATTAACAAGGAGGAAGCTTTATAGGGCCAGCGGCGTGCGGGGGCGATGTGGAAGGGGGTCGGGGCTCGTCGAAATTAACAGGACAGCGTGGGAGTTGTAGATTGTCTTGGTAAGATTTCCTCAGGTATTAAATAACGGTCGGTGCGCGTTGGTTTCTGATGAATTTTCGGCGGTTCCTTGGAAAGTAAATGAAATGCGAGAAAACCGATTTGAAAAAATAACGAATAAACTTTTTTACGCAGACTGTTAGACGGGTTCTGGTTTTTTTTTTTAATTAATAACAAGAAATGTACTGAAGAACAAATAGTTTTATTTGCGCTTGAAAAATTCTTTTAGATCACGGATTGTAGGTACACTTAAAAAATTGGTGTGAGTGAACGCAATAAAGGTTCGGAGTGAATCCAGGAGTGAAATTATCGAGTACATTTTCACTCAATATTGGGCATTTTGATAATTTTACTCATTTGTGATTATATTTAAACTAAAACTGAGTACTTTCACCCAAATATAGGTCTTCGCCTAAACTCGTATTTGATGCACTTGTATATACCTAAATTAGAGTAAATATCCTTATTACTGAGTGATCCCATCCTTTTTCATATCCAGATGCATTGTTTTTGTCTGTTCGTATCGCCCATTAGGCTCGTGACGTGGCTTGGTGGATGGCAGTATGGCGTATGGTGTGCTTTGAAGTTGGACAAGTATAGGTTTATCTGGTTATTTTATTGAAAATTGTATTTAAATGAAGTGATTTAATTACAATAATTAAAGACAATATATTAAGTCTCGATTAATATTTGGTTGAATAAACGGATAGTTACATTGTTATTTATAATAACGTATTTGTAATATACAATATAGGTAATGGCAATTTATTCGTGCAATCAGTTCAACAATACCTTTTTAGGAAAAGAACCACGACCTTTTTGAGAAGAAGCATACTNGTAGAAACCACTGGGCAGCTTAGTAGTTTATGACTTTAATTCAATTATATTTAAATTAAAATTTAAAGAGAATATAAACCAAGTCTGAGTAAAAAATTACTCAATAATAGTTAAATTTAAATTATATTACAGAAAAAGTTTAAATTGGTTTGATATACTAAGAATACAGTCAAAAGTCACTTAATTGATAGTTAGCAGTGACTTGGATTTGAGCTCGGATTTGAGTAAAACTCGCTCATCTCTGATGCAATAGTTTCACTCACAATCAGTTGTACTCGTACTAATAGCGTGAAAATTTCACTCATTCGGGATGGACAGAAATTGATAAATTATTGAGTAAAATTGAGTGAAATGTGAGTGAATTTTTCCCTCTGTGATTATTTTAAATGAATTTTTTCCTGAATCTCCTGACAGTAAATGAGATGCGGGCAAATTGAGATTATAGTTTTTATTATAATTTTTTCACATGCTCGTAATAATCACCTTTACGATTGATACATTTGGATGGCCAGTTTGGATTTTTTTAATTTTTGGGGGAAATTGTGGGTGTGTGGGGGAATTCATGTTATAATTTTTTAAGCATGTTTTGATTCAACGGAAAATTTTACTAAAGACAGGTAGGTTAGATGGCCAATTTACATTTTTTTTTGAATTTTTGGGGGGAATTGAACGTGGGTGGTGGGGAACCCATTCGTCAGAATTTTTTTTATTATTAATTTCGGATTCAGCGGAAAATTTTACTAGAGATAGGTTGGTTGGATGGCTAGTTTGGGTTTTTTTATTTTTTGGGGGGGAATTGTGGGTGTATGGTGAGAAATCCACACGTCAGAATTTTTTTTACCGTTGTCGGATTCAGAGAATCATGATTAAGATGAAAAGAAAAAAAATCCATTATTTTTCTCACAATTTCGCGTTAAATACACATCAAATATCGAAAAAAAAATTCAAAATTTTGATAATAAAAAATCAGAATCCTGAAAAAAATTCAGAATCCTGAAAAAAAAATTCATATTTGAAAAAAAAATCAAAATTTTTTTGTATTATTTTCTTCACAATTTTACATTGAATACTTATCAAATGACAGAAAAAAATTTTTGAATAAAATTTAATAAGTATTTTTTTTAATGAATAAAATTAGTAGTTTTGAAAACTGTTTTTTAAAAGCTTGAGAACTGAAAAAAGTGAAAAAAGGATCAATAAATCGTATGCGTGTAAAAAAATGCATGAAGATTCACTTGGGGGTATCAACTTAAATTAATACAATTAATTTTAACTCGATGAAATACGGCATGCGTCAAAAATACAAAGAAAAAATCGCATCAAAATTGAACAGAAAATGATTCAGTATAATTTTCTAAATATTTTGAAATATAGAAAAGAATTTTTTTTCAAAATTTATTTTTTTTTTAATTTCAACATTTGGACATTGGAAATATTCAATGTGAAATTGTAAAAAAAACGCAAAAAAAATTTGAAAATTTTTATTTTTTCAAAATTAAATTTTTTTTAAAATTTTGATTTTTTTGAAAATTTTGGTTTTTTCAAAATTAATTTTTTTTTCGATACCTGATATATATTTAACGCGAAATTGTAAGAAAAATAAAGCAAACAATTTTTTTTATCTTAATCATGTTGATCATTGATGTTTAAGGAGCAATAAAACTTGCCCCCCAAAATTTTTTATAAAACTGACGATTCAGGAAAGGAAAACGATTCTACCGATCTAGATCAAAATTTACAGCCCTTATGGGCATGTATTGAGCTAAAAAAGCCTACAAGCATTGGTACTTTTCGCAATATTTACAAAGTAGTCGCCGATTTTCCAAAACAGCTGAAAAAGTAATTTTTTGCACTTTTTGTAGGCCCTTGAAGAGGATTGATTCAGTTTCCTTAAACCCACCTTCCGTTCGGTCTACGATCATTAGTTCGTGAGCTATCGATGATCAAAAAAAAAGATGACTTTTCACTCAATAGCCGATATTTCAATAAGAAATAATCGTACAGAAGATAAAAGAAAAACAAACTGAAGCTGAGGAATCAGGCTAAATGACTGGTATTGAATAACCCAAAAAAAATTCCTGACCATGAGCAGTTTTGAAAAAATATATATTTCTTTTGATTACGCCGAGATGCTCAAATTTTCATTTCAACATTTCAAAACTAGAATCTTCATGCTTCAAGATGCTTCATTTTTTTCTCTATACGACCATTATTTACGACGTTACAGCCTTTCAAAATTCACTAAAGATATTTGGAAATTTTTCTGCTTCTTTAATTTTTTTTCTGACTGTATTAGCTTATTATTGAGTTACTGCTGCAGTAATTTTTTACGCACAGTTTATTCATTTATCCTCCATTTCACCTCCAAACTTACTTTAATAAAAAAAAACTACATTTCTTATTTGGCGGCTGAAAATTAAAAAAAAATCTAAGCCACTCCTAGGGATTCATAAAATACAATTGAATTTTTTTCTGTTGTTTGGAATTTTATTTTTGATTGCTTTTATTCGCATTCCGAGACAATAAACGAACCTCCTGGAAGCCGCCGCCTGGAAGAGGCTGCCTGCCACTGGGAGCCGTAAGTAATAACAATATTACGGAACGCTAATGGCCGCCTTAACCCCCCGTAATGCCTTCTAATGTGTACCTTTGCGAGAGTTTGGCTCTTTTTTCGCTGCTGCCGGGACATGTTTATGACAAGGCGAAAATCTGGAAAGTATACAGACTACGGCTTAATTTTCCTCGGATCTTTAATAACGTTTCTCTGGCATAAAGTGCATATTTAATATCTCGCTACGCCTGACGGCACTGTAGACTCGAGGACGTCGCCAATTTATGAAATTTAAGAGCTCGAGTTAAAATTTTTAATTCCTAAATGCTGATGTTGTGTTTAAAAGGTAACGGCGATGTTTAAAAATACGTTGTCAATCGGTAGTTCGTGATTTTTATGGAAATTCACTTAAGAGTATCACGAGATAATTTTCTAGATGAGATACATGGTGAGTTAACACGTGCGTTCATCTACCCCGTGGTGTAAAAATAGTGTGGTGTGCTTAAAATCTTGTTTTAAATTAAAAAAATACCTATTCGGAAATGGCTCGCTTTTCGAATAAAATGGAAGACCATATTCTTTCTTTGAAACATCGATTGGAAGGTAGAGTTAAACGTACTCAATTCGAGACACCCTGTATAAATAGATAAAAAGTGGAGTGTACCTTTGATTTGACCCAGCAGGCGTTAATGAACTTATGTCAAAATTTTAAAACGAACAAAAGTCGAGTTAACTGATTTCACAAACTTGTATCGGAAGTTTAAGGTCATAGAGGAGAAATAGTCCGGTCAAAATAGACATTTCAAATAATGAAAATTCCGACAGAGCTAAATTTTGGTGGAGACCTTGGGTACACCTTTAGAAATAAAGTGTTAAAAGTCCTTATCGATCCCATTCGTGCTAAAAAAGTTATTCGGGGTCAAAAGTCAACATTTTTGGTTTTTTGTATTTTTTTCGAAAACGATGTTTTATCAAAAAAGTAGTTCTGAAAAAAATTATAGATCTTAAAATTATCTACAAAAATGGTCCTTATACATTTTTTTCTAAGAATGACCATTCCTGAGATATCGCGATTCTAATAGTTGAAGGAGTCACGTTCTACATGATATGCACTCATTTCCCCTCCACCTGTGAGGTAGTGTACTTTGGCGCGTTTTTTTTAACTTGGTTTCCCCGGTAGGCCTACTCCACGAACTGTTATGACGGAATGTTCAGGGACAATACTCTTTTAACTGCATGATGATTATTGATATTGATATTGGTTATTGATTTTAACTGTAGTTCTGATTTCTTTTGATATTTTAATCTGATTTGTACTCTTCAAAGTCGACTTCAACAGTCACGTCTTCTTCGATTTCTTCTTCTTCTGCTTCTTCCTCTTCTTCTTGCTGGATGTTCATAAATTGTTCAAATGAAGATGAATCAGCTGTCTCTTCATCGAAATCACATGAATCTTCGTCTGTTGTATTTAATTGGACATTTGAGCAAGACTGGCTTTGGCAATTAGTACACGCTGGAGAACACAGCAACCTTACTCTTCTACAGTCACATTTAGCACTACAACCTTTTTTGCAATTGCAAAAAATAGTGTTTAGGTGGGAGTAAAGTTTGAATCGGTTCCAAAATATTATCTGTTAATTTCCAACCCCAGTCTTCTGGATTCAGTTGATTGCCTAGCCATGTCTGAACTTGATAGTAAACTCGATACAAGTGTTGATTAGCAGAAGCCGATGTTGGAGGAAGACAAGGTAGTTGTACTTGTTTCTTGTTTCGTGTATTTTTTACAAAAGTTTTTACAATAGAATAGCCAGATGTTATTCAAGGCCATGCAGGTAGAGGGGATTGACTAAGGGATTGAGTTTCTTTTGAGTGTATATTCTCAGAATAGTGTAGTTTATACATATAAGAGACACAAATAGGCATTTTTACTTGTATTAAGTGCCTGACTATGTATATACGTGGCATATATTTGCATATTATGTAGAACGTGAGTACTTCAACTTTTAGAATCGCGATATCTCAGGAATGGTGATTCTGGTGAAAAAAAGTAAAATAAATTCGACTGACTCTAACCAGGCTTTCTTTGATGTTGTTTTTACACTTTTCTTCTCTTGTAAACGAACTCTTTTCTCTTCGAATGATCTATGCAGCAGGTTTCTCTTTTTCTTCTGTCTATCCTGATTCGTTTCTATCTTTAATGTCCAATAGAAATCTACCATCATGTTAATATCCCATCTTCCTTGGTATCGGCTCTCCACCTCACTTATATCTTGATGGAATCTTTTTTCTTGTTCTTCACTGTAGTCTCCCAAGGTTTTGATGAAAGTAGTCAAGGTGAGAGTGTAGGAAGTGCAATTTAAGATTCATCGAGCAACCTAACTGTTTCAAAATTTTTCTACATCTCTTCAACCAAATTTTTGTAATCCCCACTCTTCTTATTTCCTAAAAAGTTCCGAGAGATATTCCTTCGGAAAAGACTACGAATTTGAGAACCATCAAAAATACTTTCTTTCAGTTTCGCGTCACTAATCGCTGGAAACTTCTCTCCTAAATATTGAAAACAGTCACCATCTTTGTCCAGAGCTTTGACAAACTGCTTATGAGACCAAGCTCGATATGAGAGGTGGTAGTAGAATTTTTGAAAGCTCTATGTATGATGTTCCTCGACCCCGGATGAAACTCTGTTCTCGTTGACCATTCTTTCTGAACGTAGTGATTTTTCCTATCTCTACTATCCCACAGAAGCATGGATATTTTGTGAAACCTGGTTGCTGGCCCAGGATCATGGTAGAAATTTTTAGATCACATTGCATACTTTCCATTAATGTTCAGAGTAGTTTATTATCTCCAAAACGACCTACAGATTCTCGTAAGCCTCAGTGTTTCAAAATACATAAGAAACACACTTGATCAAGGTCAGAAAAAAATTTATTCGATGTTTTTTGCGCTCGCAACGTGATTTTTGGCGATTTTTTCGCTATTATTTTGCGATTTTTGCAAAGTCTGGAGGGGGGTTCAGTTTAAAAGATTTTTTTTGCTCTCACACATGATTTTCGTCAATTTTTCATTTTTTTTTTCAATTATTCAAAATCTAGACGGTCTTCATATTCGTCAAAGTACATAAGTACAGTCTATTGGGTCAAATCAAAGGTAAGATCACTTTTTTCGTGTGCCAGTGTTATTTTTCTAGGACTGGAGGGAAATAGTACGTATAACTTACGAAAACGTTAAATAATGGGAACTGTCCCCGAACGCCTCTTAAAAATGCGGTTGTCCCTCCCTTCCGCCTATTATTAAGTTATTTTTAAACAAATCGCTGCTCGACAAAACCCATCCCGACAATAATCAATCCTTTCCCCTAAACTTCTATTTTCGTGTGACAATCGTACATGTGTATAAAATTTAACAGTCTGCAGACGCACAAAAAAAACCACCCTCTTATCGCGTGTGCGTTTTTTAGCGTAAAAACTGTTTCCCCGTTTCGGGAATCCAGCGCCCTTACACCTGGCGTTTTAGTCGTCGGGTTCTGCGCGTGCCCTGCCCACGTGGTGGCCAGACGAAGGGCTTGTCTTGTCTAAAAAGTACAAAACACTCGCATCGACATTCGACAACTTCCCTACGTAGCTCGTCACGTCGCGCGAAAATTGGAATTGTTCAGACTGGTAAAGGAGTATTGGTGTTGCCTATTTCACTCTACAAAGAATAGAACTTAGACAGAAAATTGTTTATTTAAATACGGTACACTTGACAAGCTCTGTGGGCATTTTTGTTTTCATAAATTATGAGCATATCATAATATTCGCGAATGCTAAATAAATGCGTCATTTTCAAAGAGAAAACTAGAAATACGGCTATTAAATGTACTCTTGAAAAACAGCACAGCAATCACTATAATTACAAATTACAAACTGACTTAAAAAATATTGTGGTACTTTCTAAGACAATACAGAGCTTCAACTTCTATTCTTAAAATCATTTGTTGGAATTTTAATTCATGGGAAATCTCATCGATCCATATTTGGACCGTTTATTTCTCAACAAATACACATGATTTGCGTGATTCGTGAAATCGTGTACACTTTTCCTTTGTACCTCCGAATTCTTGCCCTTCTTATTTTTTTATCAGAATGAATGAACTGGCGTCTATAAACTAAGAAATGAACTGTTGACGTCTTTTATTATTATGTATGTATTCAGTATTAACTCCGTGTTAGAACGTAATTTTATCTTGCACGATGTTTGTTTGGATAATTCTCACTTCCCAACTGGCCAATGTTTGCTTTAGAATGTTAATAAGGGTTGTTTTAATCTCTGGTACAAGGGCAGTTCGACGTGCCCGATAACGGTGTGGGCCTTTTTGGCCTTATCGCGGTTTAAAGGAAGTCCGGGACAGTTGTGTTGCTCTTTTTGGTTGTCATCCACAATTTGCGTTTCCTTTTAGATTGTAGTAATAAATGAATGATAACAATAAATATATTTGATGGCCAATAACAAAAAATACCTTGACCTTCGATATTTTGATAACTTTTTTATTAAAGTCTATTAATATTAATTGAATCCACTTATAAACTATAGCACTATTTGTACAGGGTGACCCGTTAGGAGATGCACAGATTTTAAGTTAAGTCAGACCCTTTCATAAAGAGTAAATTCTACGCCTGTGAGCTTTTTAAGTATCAATGCACACTTGCTGGAAAATTTTCGTGTTTTTGGAGTTTAGTGTGAATTGCATTGAATAATGTTGTACTTTACTTTTGTTTTACAACAGAAGTTTTTTAAAATAATTTTATTTAATAAAGAAATTCGAGATTTCTATAAAAAATATGTAAACAGTTTAAAGTAACAGAGATCTTTGAAGATTATATTCAACTAAGTTGCAAATAAATCATAAATAATGATTTTTAAATTAAATGAGAAAAAGTGCTGTTCTTTTAAGGAAAAGAGTGAGGTTATGTCTTAGATGTAGGTTATCTCACCCACACTCAAAACATGTCTGTAGATACACTTCAAAATAGCTTAATTGTTCGGTCGTCTAACCTACTGATGAAAACTAATGAATTTTAAACCGATATAAAGGATGATTCACAAATGTTGACCAAAAATTAAACCTTCTTTGGTGAATTTTAAGGGGAGTCTTTCCTATAATGTTTTTATCTAGGACGCTTAGTTAAAAAGATACAGGGTTACAAAAATACAGTAAAATATTTTAAATTTTTTTAAATAATTTAAAAACTAGTAAGTGAAATAATTTGAAATTGGGCACATGTATGTATGTTATGTATGTAAACATTGTCCAAAATCTGAGGGCTTTTCCTAAAATTTAGATGCTCCAGTGGCGGAGATACAGGGTATCGGTGGCATATTTGTCTAAATGAAATAGTATGCCACTATGTGTTCTCAGTTCGTTGTACTCGAAAATCAGGCATTTTTCGAAAAACATAAGAGCGGAGTAATTTGTAGAAAATTGGAAGACGAATCCGAAAATATCATGGTTGTTACCGTAAAGCAGTGGCGTACTATTTTATGTAGAACAATATGCCACCGATACCCTGTATCTCCGCCACTGGAGCATGTAAATTTTAGGAAAAGCCCTCAGATTTTGGACAATGTGTACATAAATACATGTGCCCAATTTCAAATTATTTCATTTACTAGTTTTTAAATTAATGAAAAAAATAAAAATTTTAACCCCTTTAAAATTCACCAAAGAATACGACGTTTCATTTTTGGTCACCATTTGTGAATCACCCTGTATGTATGGTGCTTTGTTTATTGTTTACGATTTTTGGAACTTTTTCAAATAATATCAAATTTTACTTATTTCAAACAGTTTCTAGCTTTGCTTTTTTGCAAGAGTTATAAATAGTGACGTCAATAAAACTGTTTTAAATAACCCTAACACTATTTCGTCAAAAAAAATTATACAATTCTATGTTATTCCGTCGAGTTCCAGGTACTTTTCTTAAATCTAGACATTATCGCTGTATTAAAAAATAAAGCCGTCTCGTCTTCATCAAGCCTAGTGTAGCGTCGGGTGTTGTTTCCGTGTCCTTGAACGTGATAAGAGTTTCAGTTTCCACCGAACAAGTCCCGCAAGACAGATTGTAATATGTATTTTACGTGACCCTATCTCCAAGGTAAATACGAATGTAGTCTCTTAATTTGCTTTTGATTAATTTTATCAGATGTTTGTTCTTGACCTGCCTTATCGCCCATCTGCCAAAAATAAACGGGTTTTATTACGGACGGGCCCGCCACACACTAGGCCATAAAGAGCGCCATTCCGCTTGGTTATTCGGCGGAAATATGTGGAACAGAGTTACAACTGCAAACGGAGACGAGTAGTAAGGACGGTAATGATAATATTTGGGGAGAAGTGCAAGGAAATGTAGGTAAGCCATTCTTTATTCTAGTATTTAACAACACGAAAGAAAATTAACATAACATTGCTTCACAACTATGTTAGGAGTCATTTTAGATGAGATCAGATCAGCTCAGTTGAAATTGTCTAACGATTTTAACGACAGTTTTGAAAATACCTAGTTCAGGTATCATGTATTTTTTTCTGTTTGTGTTTTTTTGTGATGGTTTTTCGAAAATTGCTCTTCGAACAACGAATGGTGCGACAGCCATTATATCAATTTTATCTGCTTCTATTATAGTAAAAAGACTATTAATACATTGTTTTTGAGGAGGTAAGAGGATTTTACCGTAGAAGTGGCAGATGCTATGGACAATCTAAGTGAGGTAACTTGCCTCCCTAGGGAAAAATGCGATTTCGAGTTATAAATGCACATTTTATGAACAAATAAATATAAATATTTGATGAACATTACATTTTATTAATTATTATGAATCAGTATTTATAGTAATTGTACAGTTATTACATTTAGTAACATTTATAAAATCTGAATAATTATTCCCCTCGCGTTTACTAATTGTCACAATTTTCTCAAAATGATTTGACCGCATTTCAGTCACGGGAGGCTCAATATTATCGGACTAATCCATTAAAACAGCATGATACGACGTACTACTAACGAACGTTCAAATAAAAACGTGGTCAAGTTGGTTCTGAAAATTTGGACGTAGGGCGTAGCGAATAGCAAATGAACTTAAACGTCATCTGTCAAAGCGCTATATCGCCGTTATCAATTTGAATATTTTCGTTTTAAAAAGCGTTTAAAATGGTGTTTTCTCAAGAACAAAAAGTGTTTATCATAGAGTCTTACTTTAGAAATGGACGCAAGATTGATGGAATATGGAAGTATTCTATTGAGGAATGTTTCATAGAATTTCAAAATCAATTTCCCGGCGTTGTTGAGTACAAAATTTTTCAAAGTGCAGTTCAGCGTTGTGTTAATGTTTTTTCGTAAAACGGGCAGTGTAACAAGAAAATAAGGAAGCGGCCGACCTTAAAAGCGGACTGAAGAATTAAAAGAAAATGTCCAACAATTAATGGAAAATGCGCCAAGAACTTCTGTACGTGTTTTATCACAAATGGTGGGAGTATCAGTCGGTACCTGCCACACAGTGTTAAAAAAAGATTTGCGTTTGTTCTCCTATCGTTTAACTTGTCAGCAAGAACTTCATGAAGTTGATTTTCCGCGACGGGCTGTATTTTGTGAATGGTTTTTAAACAACTACGGTGAACTTCATAATATCACCTTTTTTTCTGATGAAGCCTGGTTTCATTTAAGTGGTTACGTAAACTCACAGAATATGAGAATGTGGTCTTCTGAAAAACCAGATAACTTTTTTGTCGAGGGCCCTCTACACGCTCAAAAAATTGGAGTTTGTTGTGCTCTCAATCGAAGGAGGATTTATGGACCTATTTTTTTTAATGGTACTCTTACTGCGCAAAGGTATAGAGAAGAAATTATCGCTCCTTTTGTTAACCAGCTGGAAGAAAACGATATTACAAACTTTTACTTTCAACAAGATGGCGCAAGGGCACATACGGCAGGCGAGACGATGAATATGTTGAGGGAAGTTTTCCAAAATCGACTAATAAGTCTCAATGCTGAACATGAATTTCCACCGAGGTCATGTGATATTACGCCGTGTGATTTCTTTTTGTGGCCTTACCTTAAAAACACTATTTTTGAACTGCCTATTCATGATTTAAACCATCTGCAGGCTCGACTTATAGACAAGATTCGTGAAATTAACAATACCCCGAGCATCTTAGAAAATGTCTTTAATTCTTTGAGGAACAGGTGTGAAAAGTGCTTGGAACAAGGAGGGGGACACTTTCCGCAGCTCCTTTAATTGTTTGTTATTGTTATCACGACTATTCTTTAAAATAAAGTTATATAGTCATTAACGTTATTGAAACTGACAGCTGCTATACAGCTCGTTGAGAAATGAGGTTAAGTTGGTCGCTATAAGCTACTCCCTAAGTCCAATGTGTCAGAGCTAACTTCGACCACGTTTTTATTTGAACGCTCGTTATAATTTACCAGTCTCGGACTCTATTGCCAGCCCTCGCTCCGCTCGGGCGCAAAATCGTCCTCGACTGGTAAATGATACTTATCTCCTTTATGATGTAAATAACTATAGAATATAGAACCACTCTAGCTTTGAGTTTTATTGTATTATATTAGAATATTCCTACCTCTTAAATTTATCGGTTTATTTTTAATATGGAAAGCAGTGAAGTAACAGAGGGATGTGAAATGCAAATCTCGTTCTCGATATTCAAAATTATGCCTTGTTCTCCCTATTAATAGAACGAAAATAGCGCCATTTCTTGGTTGTTTTTGTTTCACCAACATCGATTCTTTTCGATAATCTAAGACTCTTTGTTAATCTAACCTAGATCTATATTAAAATTGTTATTCTGATTATAGTCTTTGAATAAAGTTATTACAAAAGATATTTATTGTCAGTAATAAATTAGTGACGAAGAAGTCAAATCCTAGAGTTGCTTTACATGTAAAGTAAATATTCAATCAATAAATCTCCGCGTCCCATGATTTTTAAAAAAGAAAACGAACGTTCTAAAAAGAGAGTACGCTGAATCAGTTTTTAATTGATCTTAGATCGCCCTGTATAATTACCCTCAGGTCTCCCCCACACTCGCGTGTAGTAGGTAATCCCCCGATAAGAAACCCCCTCGCCCTCGAACGTCATCGAACTTCGACATTTCGCATTAAGCATATTTTCTTTTCTGCCGACGGGCATTCAATTTGGCCCGAGAGGTAATCTGCGGGGGACGTTTGGGCCGGACATTTCCGAATAAACAACTTAATCGGATACTGAAATTGAAAAAACATCAAAAACCGATGCCGTATTCATTGTCGATCCAGAGACATACGGCGTAGGGACGGGAGGAGGAAATCTCGAGCTGTCACCGGCCAGAGGTGGACCGTCAATAACAATTCGATAATAAACGTGTGTGTGTGTATGTGTGTGTGCGGGGTACGTGAAAGTGGCGGGAATCTTCAGGTATTGCCTCGTTTGAGCGATTCTCGGATGCGAGGAGCTTGTTTTTCTGATGGCCCTTTGTATATTGCGACAAGCGGTCTTTGGGATAACGCAAAATAAACACAAAATCGCGGGAATGTTGAGGAAATTATCTGAAGTGTACTTGGTTCACATTTATTTCAGTGAAAAACAGTCATTTTGATGCTGACGACTACGCTGCTGAAGCAGTGCTTAATACACTTTTTTTAATGCCTCAATTTTTCACATCTACAGAAATTCAAATTTACTTAATTACTGTAAAAAGATTAACGACCAATAGTTTCACAACAACACGTGCTTGATCATTTTTTAGACTCTTGGAATATGCAAGTATTTAAAACCTGATTTCATATGCCAATAGGTAGGTAGAAGGGCAAAAATTTACATTCGGTATAAAAGAAAGTGATGTCAAAAGATGTTAGATGTGAGGGATCATTGTGAAACACAACGGAATACACTGTATAAACAACTTGTAGAGTGAAAGAATACTGAGTAGAGTAAATTTTAATTTTTTAAGTAACATAAATTTATGCATTACAAAAAACGGTGGTCATATTGAAGTTTTAGAAGTGTTAATGTACCAAATGTCAATAAAATCTTACAAGGAATTTTACATGTATTTCTTTGTCAACTATTAGAGAATTAGAGGTAAGTTTAGTTAAATCCACTTATTTTGATCGCAGGAAATTGTCGTAGCTCCATGTAATATTGGGACACCCTGTATAAAATACACTCTACCTAATCTAAAAATTGAATTTATGGATATCCTATTAGTTTTAAAAAACGTTTATACAGGGTATGGCGTGTATAATCTATAAAAATTAAACTACAGCTTCCTGATGAAAACTCTTATACGAAAAAGTTCCATCTTCTCGTTTTTTTTTTGTAAATTAAAGTTCATTTATTCAACGAAAATGAAGGCCGACCCTGTGTTATTTATTAAAACCTTTGGAAATGTTTTTATGCGACCTTATAATTTAAGTCGGTATAAACTAATAATACTAAAAGAAGGTTAGGTTACATTGTCAAAAAATGTGTGCAGTCAACTAATTTTGTATTTGTATTGAATTCATTATTCACTTAATTATTAAATATTAAGTATCGTCCATCGACCCATCAGTGTTAAAAAGTGAAAGATTCCAGACAAAAGTTTTTATTTTGTAATTCCACGATAGTGACAGTGTAATTTTTATAAAGAAGTAAAAAATAAGAATATCGTGCCGATTACATCAAAAACGAGATTCTCATTTCTTACTTTGCTTAATTTTTTAGTTTGTGCACAAACTAGTTTTACAATGAACCGAGAAAACAATGCATTTACTATTTCTGAGCGTGTCGATATGGTGTTAGTGTATGGTGCAGCCGGAGAAAATGTGTTCGTGGCGACTAGGTTGTACCGGGATCGATGGCTAAAACGTCACCCCCCCATGTGCAAATACAATTTTACAGAGCGTTCAGCGGTTGCGAGATACGGGAAGTGTTATTCCTCGGGGAGAGGGACGTGTTCAGCAAGTGAACTTTAATGTTGAAGATGCAGTATTGGAAAATCTTGACGAAGACCCCACAATTAGTACTCGACGACTCGCACAGCAAGTAGGAACCTCATCTCGTACCGTACATCGCATCTTAAGGCGCCAGCCGTTGCACCCCTATCATCTGCAACCAGTTCAACAGATTTTACCCTCGGATTGTGATCAACGAATGCGTTTTTGCAGATGGTTTTTACGGTGATGTGCCAATCAAGTAGACTTTCCTGCTTAGTTTGTGTAACAGATGAGGCGACATTTACCCGTGATGAAGTGAATTTCCATAATATGCACACATGGGCCGATGAAAATCCTCACGCGATTAGGGAAACTCATTTTCAACATCGGTTCTCGGTAAATGTTTGAACTGGCATAATAGGCGATGTCCCTATTTCTTTGAAGGACGACTAAATGGACCAACATATGCTGACTTTTTGGAGAACCGGTTGCCTGAATTATTGGACGATGTGGCATTACGAGTTCGGGCACGCTTTTTTATCTTCAAGATAGCGCTCCTCCACACAGTACTCGAGAAGTAACGACACTTTAGAATGAAATGTTTCCTTAGCGATGGATTGGACGCTTTGGTCCTGTGCCATGGCCACCTCGGTCACCCGATCTAACTCCAATGGACTTTTATCTTTGGAGTAACTTGAAGTTTTAGTTTACAATACTCTAATTGCTACGGTGGAAGAATTGCGAAACCGTATACTGGAAGCTGCTGACACAATTAGGGGAATGCATGGAATTTGGGAAGGTATTCGCCAAAATTGGGTGCGTCGGTGCCATGGCTGTATCCTCGCTAATGGGGATCAATTTCAACATTTTCTCTAGAAATGGTAAGTTTTATTTCATTTTGTTCCATATTTTAATGGAGTTTGTTTAGTGCACGCAGTTGGCAACTACAGATGCTTACGAATGTGGTTTTGTTTGCGAACTCTTGCAGTAACAACAATGAATTTAAGATAGTAATTAATTATATTATTATAAGAAAATATCAGTTTTTTTTTAAATATCTGTTTTTCTTAGTTTGTACTTTTGTATAGAAAAATTCCTCAAAAATTGAGAAGTATCTTTCTATCTTTCAACGACGATTTGTTTACGCGGCTGGTCTACAGCATGTAACTCATCGTGCAGCACACGGACAGGACCGTTCCAGAGAAAATATTTTGATCCATAATTGAACTTTAATTTCCGAAAAAAAAATGCAAAAATAGGACTTTTTCGTATATGACTTTTCTATTGCAAATATCGTTACGAAGCTGTAGTTTAATTTTTATAGATTATACACGCCACACTCTGTATAGTACATATTTTGAATGATTGATTTAGAACAGAATATCGTTTGATTTCCTTTTCATAGCAGCTTGGTAAAGGGAACGAATATTCAACAAAATTATTATTATATCAATTGATTTATATGGCATATGACTTGCAGTTTTTTTTTTTTTTTTTTTCAAGAAAACCAAGTGTCTACGCGTCCGAGCGTGGACCGTGACGGTCACATATGACACTCGACTTCGTACACTCGTCGATGCACCGAATTAACCGAACAGAATAAACCCAGAGGCATTGTGGTGCGACCCTCGGGGTCGCAGCAGCCTCCCACATACTCCGACTCCACGGAATATTAGAAAAATCGCCCCGAACTCGAGTGTCCTCTACATAAACGATGCGACTCGATTTATCATCCCGCTGAATGGCCGCCATCTTGAATTTTTACGGCGCTGGCATGTCAATGACAACCCGCCGTTTTGTCCGAGATGAATGGACTGTAAAAAGATTATGTGGAATCGTTTTAATAGGATTCCATTATTCCCAGTATACAAAACAAGATGTTTTTGCGTCCGTGGGGGTGTTTCTTGGTGTCGGTCCTCGTCATCAATCGTGCGGGGAAAAAGCTCGCGACCCGGCGGCCTCTTCATAAATTTTAATTTGCCAGAGTTGTGTCTTTCCCGTTTTTCCGACGCTTCAGTTTTGCGTGATTTGTTCGGATCTGCAAATTTCCATGAAATCATCACCACTCTTTGTATTTAATTAAGCAGTTTTAGTAATATAGGCGCGAAAGGTACAGACAGAGATTTATTACACGTAAGCAGGACTGTGATATTCCCTGCCATAATTCATATAAAGAATACGAAATTGTGTAGTGCAAAAAATAATGATATAATTTCAACTACAACTTTTTAGGATGTTCTCAAAGTTGAGTCAATTATTTTAAGGAGGTATGTCGGGGTCTGAGGGAAGTGAGGAGCGCAGGGGGAGTCCTATGCTTTTCTTATGGGACTAAAGCCCGCTGCCAATTTGAAAAAATTAAATTTTATTGAAATTATTTGCGATAAACATTATCTATAGCAAAGAAATCTACTCGTATGCACATAGCATACATATTGACTAATTAACATATCATAAAAATATCATATTTAAGTAGTTTTAAATTATATTTAATGAACGCATAAAGACTATGTAGATGTGGCAACAGCGCTAATAATTGACTAGCAGTTGTACACACTGCGAACCTACAGACCTCGGACATCGGAGATATTGCGTGTCAAATTTGGGCAAAGATGCGTACGCGTTCAAAAATGTATTGTGTGTAAACTATATACAATATAATTATTATATACTATTATAAATATATCGTATTATCCTCGTGAAGATTTGTATCCTTTATTTAAAATCCGTAAATCATGTGAATTGGTAAAACAAACGAGAATTATGTTAACTTAGTTCTAAAGAAATGAAATGACATGAAATGAATCTCTCGTCCAAGTCAAAGAAAATGTTGGATGCAATTTTGAAGGTTCTGTGATAGAAATTACATTATTACTCACTGTTCGTGTTTTTAATCTCTATTTTAGTAATGTTACAAGTTTTACAACTATAACTAATTTTTTAGATATAAAGTTTGCTGAGAAATATTTATGTTCCTTTGTTATTCCGTACAAATGCTTTTATCTCAAGTATTACTAATTATATTAATCAAGTAAAGAAAACTTTATGTAACCCTAAATATTGCTGGGTAATGATTACGATGTTTTTATAAACCATTAACTATTAAAAGGATTTATCAACTGTATTTTTTATTCAACTGTATTTTTTATTCCAAACTAGTCTTTTTTAATTAATCTAGTTTTTTAAAAACATTACAAAAAATCATCTGTTGAGGATAATTTATTGTTGATAATAATGTACATGGGATTTAGGAAAAATTTATATGTTTGAAATCAATTTCGTTTTTATCAAGTCTTTCAAATGTATTCCCTCCTTGATATCAGCTGATTGCGACGTTGCCACATTAATCCTCAAGTCAGACAGAAATGCAATTATTGGTTTCTGTTTCTAATTAATACAGATGTCTATGTTCAAAACTTACATTAGTTTTACATCAATAATAAGATAATACTGTGTACTGTGTGTAATCTATTTTGTTTCACAATTTCTACATTTTTTTCTCAGTTATGGGCAAAAAAAGAGCCGCACCGTCCATCTTCGCCATATAAACCTATGTTGAAATGAACAACTTTCAACAACAATATCTCAAAATCTAGATTCAAAAAAAAATTCAAAAAAATATGACGCACAGAGGGAGCACTGGGTAATACGCTATATAAATTTCAAGTACATCTGTGCATTTCAGTAAACCCGACATACCTCCTTAACAGCTGGTAGAACTCGTAAAAAAGTCGATTTACTAAAAATCGTTTATATAAAAGTTGCCAAATAAAGCAATTATTAACAATTGTTTTAAAATATTGGAATTTAAAAACTTGTCATTTTATGTTTTTACACACAATGCGTTGTAAAAACATAAATGGTAAACAGATGGTAACAATTTTGAACGATTTTTATAGCACAGGATTTTTATAACTCTCTTCTGCAACTTTTACATAAACGATTTTTGGTAAATCTACTTTTTTACGAGTTCTACCAGTTGTTAAAATAAATGACTCAACTTTGAGAACACCCTGTATATTCTTTAGACTACAATAATGGGACTTTCGTATGCTATTTTTCATTTTGGGGACCCATTTTCAAAATACAGAGAAGCAAAATCAAAATCAAAATATATATATATTTTTATGGATAGTTCCAGTGATTATAAAGATATATCATACGTGTATGAGATTTGGCACATATTATTATCTTAAGTCGGCACACTTTCTGCGTAATTTTGGTCTAAAATATCAAAGCACGAACTGAGAACTAATTTTTTTTAGTACGCCTATGGTTTCAGAATATTTTTTTTAGACAGAGCGTTATTTTATTCTATTTTTTCACTCTTATAAGATTTTGATTGGGGCCTCGGTTTACACAATATTGCAACTTTTTTGGATGTGATAGATTCAGTACAAATTAAATGACGCTAAATATGTATTAAATGGTCCTTTCCATTTTATTCATAAATTTTATTGAAATAAACAAAACGGCAACTAACAACAAATAGTAAAAAAATGACAAATTCAGTTAACAATGCAATACTGTCTTCAACTACTAAAATTGAATAATTTCAAATATTTCGAATTTTCACCACCAAGAACGGCGGTGACAGCATTTTTAACATTAAGGCGATGTTTCGCATTGTATTAGCTATGTCCTGTCCAAATTGTGTTCGCGCAACTCTCTTGGTTTCGACAATGCAATACTGTTTTCAACAACGAAAATAAATATTCAGTATCACCCTCACGAATACATACTCGGGCATTTTTAATGAGAGAGTAACGAACATTCTGAAAAATATTTAGGATAGCCTAAAAGTGCTCCTTACCTTTTACAATTCTTTCCCTTAGATGTTGTTCAGTTAGTATTGGAACCAAATAAACGAAATCTTTCATACATCTCCAGAAACTAAAGTCTAGCGGATTGAAGTCGTGGGAACGGGGTGGCCATTGAACAGTGCAAGCCGTCACCTGCCAAGGAAAGGAAAGATTTCATTTAAATAGTTTTGAGCATTTCAACCGTAATATGGAGCAGCACCGTCAAATTGAAATTGTATATTCTGACTGATCGTCAGAGGCAAATCATCAAATCCATGAAAGAGTTTACGTGGTGGTAAAAAAACTGGAACTAAAAAAAAAATATTAACTAATCCCGCCCATACTTTTACTTTAAAGTTTGTCAGATGGTGTGTCTCTACAATGGTCCTTGGATATTAATGTGCCCATAAATAGGCCACTTTTTTCTTTTAGTAGACACTTATAAAACAGCTTTTATTTAAACACCTTTCACTTGACTCTTTCCTTTTTCTTAGTTTCCAAGTTAATTGAAGCACTATAAAGTGTTCATCGGGGATGATTCACCCCTAAAATTGTACCGAATTGAAAAATAGTAATATTAATTTAGAATTTAATTTAAATTATTTTTACTCTTGTTAAATTTTAAAAAACTTTATGGTTTTCAAGAAACACCGTATTAACTGACACAAGATTTAAACAAATTGGAAAATAATTTTGTAAAAACAGAATGCTGTTGTATGATGTTTTTTTTTTCGTGTAAATACGAAGGAAGCGCCGAATATTAAAAAAAAGTTCTAGTGTTTTTAAAAAATAAATATTTTTTACACGATTTCAGTATTATTATTAAGTAAATTTTATGAAATTTTGTAAAATTATTATAGAAATTCGCTGTAATTTTTATATTTTCAGTATTTTTCCGTTAATTTAACATCCAACAATTTTGCCCGAAAAATTTTCATTTCTTTCTTTTTGCTGTAAATTTAATATATCTTATGCCGAAGCCGTGTTTGTAATTTTTACTTTTATTTAGGTATCAGTGATAATAAAACAGTCGACTATTTTATTGACGAAAATAAAATAACATTTATATAGTCGGTAGGTATCCCACTACCAAGTATCTGGTTTTACTCACTGAAATTACTGAGAAATCAAAAAGTCAAAAAGTATGTCCGTCTGCTGTCCAGGTAAAAAGTAATAACAATAAACGTTGCAAAAATCGTAATACGCATTTTGTGCAATGGAAAATGTAGATCATTTTATTTGCTGCAATAAAAAGTTGAAGTTGTAAAGTAATAAAAAGTAGCTTTGGATGTACCTGCATCGGTTAAAGCTTTTGTTGACCCAGGTATTAAAATATTTTTATTTTTCCTGATACATACCCAGTTTTAGGTATAAGTATTGATGGTAATTTTAATAGGAATGATAGTATGATACGTGCAACGAAAATTACATACCTACATACATACTGTGTATTACTCTGCCTCATAACAGTTTCAAAATACATCAGCATAGCTTTAGAATAGAAAAGATACGTCTGTAAAACATGTCAAATTAAATAGACACGAATTCGGAAAGCATCAAAATACAACAAAATACAGACTGACAAATAAGTTTGGATTTATGACTGGCAGTGCTGAGCGAGATTGAGAAAGAACCTTTCGGCTAGAAGGTTACAAATCTGTAGCTTGCGCGCAAAACTCAGGTCCAAAATTAAGAAAAATGAGTTGATATAAATTAGTTCGCAAAGGTGATCTACAACTAGTCCTTGATAGTTTTGAAAAAAAAAGTTAACTATACTCCGCTTTCGAAATTATAGAGAGTGACTCATCGCTAGCTTTTGGACTAGTAAGGGGGATGAAGCGTGCCGGGAACGAAAATCCATTGGTGTGTCTGCGTAAAAGGCAACAAGATATAGAAAATATTGAAAAAAGGTAATAAAACATAACATCTAATATTTTTTACGGTTTGCTATAATCGGCATTTTGTTCCATTTTAATTATTACAGCATTTTAAAACGTCCCAGTTGGGTTTTTTTAATTTATAAATTTATTATAGCCATGGAATTGGACCCCTCGTCTACGCTTATGCTATGACGTTTCTCAGGACTGGTAAATCAAGTCCGTTTACACTAAAAAAGCATTTCCCTATTCCCTACCAAGTGCAAAAGACAGATAGAATATAGATCGACATTCAGTGTAACTCAGGCTATAGACGATTATAGATTCTATCGATGTGCGTAGCGAGCGGCACAAAGATAAATAATATTGAACCGTATAAAAATCATTTTATATTTTATACGCATTATGGTAATATTGTTTTTTTATTATGTCTGAATCACTCTCTATAATTTCGACCGCGGAGTATAGGTACTCTTTTATAATCCTAGTAGGTAAATCAGGCTTTGCAAATCCATACTTTCTTACCAAAAGTTCACATATCCAAATCATTTTTTTAAGATATTATAATGTTGATAATATTTTGGTAATAAGTTTATTTCATTCCCATATACTTACTATGGAAAATGTTTAATTATATATTTTATAATTTCACTCAAATCAGTTGCAGTGGACTTGTTAAGCTTTGCGCGTAAGCTACAGAAATACACTTTTCGCGTTTTAGTCCAGTCGAATTAGAGCTTGAACGTTAAAAAATCATTAGTAAACACTTTATTGCACTTTATGACTTTGAAAGGTATGTGGAACGATAATATCAAAAAACTAACTCGAAAGAAGTGACGCTAAGTTGGCAAATTGTAAATAAGTTGCAAAATTACTTGTTTTTTCCATGAAAATCTAGGCGCTTTATCGGAAAATTAGTTATTTTAAGTTGTAGGCAATTAAATTATTTACAATTCAAGGTACCTAAAGTCACATTTCACCAAATTGTTGCTCCAATTATTTGTTAATTAATTTTGTTCGTTTTTACTAATTGTTTAATTACTAAACGATAATTTTAGAAGTTAATATTGTCGTTATATAGGTTCTAATTGATCCAAAGAAACGTATTGAAAAAGAAAAATTTCAAAAAGTTGAAATTAACTTGTTCTTTACAACTAACAAAGTAGAATGTGCAAAACAGTGTTATAAAATAAACAAATTGTCCCAGGGTCAAGCAAAAACCGCTCGGCAATTCGCTCTTTTTGCATTAAACAGAGCTTATTTAAAAATTAAAAAAAAAATAAGAAATCACCTAGGTACACCTCTTTCTTCCCTTTTTTTATATAATGTTAATTGTTAATTAGCGATTGAACCAGGATTTTAGAAAGAGATAATTAAAGAAAGGGTTAAACTTTTATTAACGTTAACTTATACTGCTGCTAGCGCGTTTATTACATCAGATATCAATGTAAAACTTTTTGAAAATAAAAGTTTAATTCTTTAAAATTCCGGTCCGATACGTCCAATAGTTAATTAACAATTAATGTTATATAAAAACAACTCTTTTGAGAAAAAAGAGGCGCAGGTAATTTCGTTTTTTTTTTAATTACCATGAAAATAAGATCTATATGCAAAAAGAGCAAATTCCCGAGCGGCTTTTGCTTTGATCCTGGGATTTATAATGCTGTTTTGCACATCCTACTTTGTTAGTTGTAAAGACTAACTTAATTTCAACTATTTGAAATTTTTCTTTTCAATGCGTTTCTTTGGATCAATTAGAACCTATATCTACGATATTATCTTCTAAAGTTAACGTTTAGTAATTAAACAATTACATAGTTGCAAAAAACGGAGAAAATTAATTAACAAGGACCTGGAGCAACAATTTCATAGTGAATAGAATCGACTTTTCTTCATACTTACGAGAATTTTTCCTTACTCCTGTTAACATAAAAATCCTCTAACGAAAATCTAGAAAGTCACCCACTTCTGTTCCACATCAGGATACTTAAAATTCTCGAAATGTTATTAAACGGTATTTATATTAACTATTTGATATATAAATCTGTTACTAAATGAATGTGTTGCAATTTTTCCCTCCCCCTCATCGGTCTCGCTGTTTACATTAGAGTATGTGAGGCCTTCAAGACGGACTGTTTGCCCGAGCAACGTTCCCGGCCATCCAGGCCAAACAAAAACAAATAAATACGGATATAGTAAACACATAGTAACCCGAGACCCATGAGCAAACTCGACGGTTACCCACGAGGTCCAAATGTCCGAGCCAGCCGATGACATAACATTAGGTCAGACTGTACGAGAGACTTCCCTTTCCGGCGCGCACCCTTCATTTTTGCAGAATTTGGGGAAAAATCGGGGCCTTCCCCTTGTCCGTCTTCCCATTACTCGTCCCACGATCGCCCAGACAGAAGGGTTCGCTTTGCTTCTCTTTTAATATATATCTTTATTGGCAAGGGGTGGATTCTGCGGAGGGACGAATTGGGGTGAATCGGGTAATTCCCGGACTCGTTTTTGCACATTGTTTTAATGACTGCCGAGGGGTGGATTTATCCTTTTCTCTCGGGTAACCCCGAAATTGATTCGTCGGATGTGCTGACGTCACGGCCATTTTTATGCAGTATAAATGTCGTTCGGAGATCGCGCGAAATGCTCTGTAAATGATAAAATCAACAAAGGGGGGCCCGAAACAAAAGCCGCCGTTTCAGTTTTCAGTTGAGTTTCACTTTTTATGCGATGATTAAATCCTAGTTTCGAATGATTATTTTTAATTGCTGTAAAAGAAACTAATTAATAAATTACTGGATCAAGCGGGTTTCGTTTTTAGCCAAAAATTTTCATGAGCTAACTATACAGGGTGTTTCTTAAATAAGTAGGTTCCTTGAAAAGGGTAATAGAGGGCACGGAAATGAGCAACTTTTATTAAGCAACTAATGGTCTAAATGTAAGTCGACACTGTGCATCTTGTGCACGTGCCTTGTGTGTTGCAGTATTACTTAGCATGTAAAACTAATAGTACTGTGTGGCGATTACTACGGGAACAATTATTACACTCCTATCATGTACAAAGGGTTCAGGCATTAAATAACAATGATTTTCAGCTCCGTCAGTTGCTTAATAAAAGTTGCTCAATTTCGTACCCTCTATCACCCTTTTCAAGGAACGCACTGACTTTATAAACACCCTGTATAGTATAAACAACTATAAGGCACGATAACTAACAATCACTTTCCAAACTGACAATTGAAAATTAATGACAATCCTTTAACACTTTAACTACTGTCAATCGACTATTTACGGAGAGAGCATAGTTCGGGAAACACTAAAAACAACAGGAAATGAATCGCAATAGTTAAAAATATGATATTTTCATGTCTGCATAAAATAATGTGATGCATGAAAAAATAAGGTATTATTATAAAAGCAAATAGCTATAACTGTGATTTCTTTTATTTCGTATTCCTTGACTTTGAATGCAAAATTCCATATAACTGTTTTTTTAAGGTTTTAGAACCAACGTTGTTGATTATTTTGATCTGTACTATCATATATTAAACGTATGTTAATTATGCTGTGGCCACCCTGTATAGTCCACGCACTTTTCCAAAAAATTACTCAACCAAAATAAAAACATGAAACACATATGCTTGGACCTGTGTAAAACGTTTGTGGTCGGTTTTTCTATTTTAGATTATTTCAATACTTACATTACCACAATGTATTATGTAATGGCTCTTCAGAAAATTTGACACAGTGTTCGTATATTTTGGATAAACTGTGCCTGTGTACTCAATTATAGTATGAGAAATGAAAGAGAAATGGGCGGTGTCAAAATCAAGAGCAGTTTTTGCAAATTCGTTTGCGAACGATGCCAGCGGACCAAGATAGGTCTCGATAATACACTGAAGTCTTATTATTGTACTTGTGAACATATAATTGACCACAATTATTGGCTTAGATAAGACCAATCAGTTTTCTTTTATTTCACGGATTTTAGGAAGTATTTCAGTGACTATGTTTATAAAACTTTGTAGCATCATTCTTTTATGTTTTCTTCTTGTTGCAGATGTGCCGTAAAGACCAAGAATCTGTCCAGGTCTTGGAGATTTAGAAGAGTATATATCATCACTCCGTAGATGAGCTATTTGGCACATATCGCCTCGACGTTGAGGCGTTACATTGAGCGTCCAACGAAGAGACAGTATTTCTCTTATAGCTCTTTTCGTCGAATGAAGATTTCTTAACAGTTCGTTTTCACCTCGTGTAAATATATTGTAGAAATGTTTTGATTTAATTTGATTAAATTTTAATATATCGAGTATACACTAGATTGCGCCATGTCCAATTTTGTCTATATCGCTGATACTAGTTTATCGACATTTTTATACCTTCAGACATATTTAAAAATACAATTTTACCTCCTTTAAACATATTGTAGAAATGATTTTAATAAAGGAACAATTTATGTGAATATTTGATTTGATTAAATTTTAATATATCGAGGATACACTAGATGGCGCCATGTCCAATTTTGTCTATGCCGCTGACACTATTTTATCGACATTTTTATACCTTCAGACAAATTTAAAAATACAATTTTACCTCCTCTAAACATATTGTAGAAATGATTTTAATAAAGGAACAATTTATGTAAATATTTGATTTGATTAAATTTTAATATATCGAGGATACACTAGATGGCGCCATGTCCAATTTTGTCTATGTCGCTGATACTAGTTTATCGACATTTTTATACCTTCAGACAAATTTAAAAATACAATTTTACCTCTTCTAAACATATTGTAGACATGATTTTAATAAAGGAACAATTTATGTAAATACATCTTTGATTTGATTAAATTTTAATATTTTTAATGTATCGAGGATACACTAGATGGCGCCATGCTAAATTTTATTTATGTCGCTGACACTAGTTTATCGAAATTTCTATACTCTCAGACGAATTTAAAAATACGTTAGTAACTCTCGATACAAGAAGGGGGTATATTTCGTTTTCTTTTCAACAAAAATAACACTATTTTCTATATCTATCATCTAAACTAGAAACATCAAAAACACAAAAATATAGTCATTTATTTCTCAAACATGCCATGATTCTTGTGAGACCTGGAATGGAACAGTCTCCCATTAATATAGTTGGATAGTCGAGGCGCTCGGGAGAACACAACCCTTCCCCACCCTTGTGGGTACCTTACTTACATTAACATTTCGTCGACGTAGTGTAGGCGACATGTTGAAAAATTCGTGGTGGCGCCACCTCTTATCAACTCCTAGAAGTAGAAATATAGGCAATTTTTCGGAGACGATATTTGTCTATAAACATAAATCCCGTGAACTTTCAACAAATATTTGCTAAAAAATTATGGATACGATTCAATTTAAGTAAAATTATAATTTTTGAGTTTAAAGCTTGACTGATTGAAAAGGTCAGTTATTTTTAAAGGCACAATGAAGTCATGGTCGTTTCTTTCGTGGATGAAAGTAGAGAAAAACCACAAAGTTATGGTAACAGTTTATTAAAGTATAAATAAATACACATCAATACATGTGATTAATATAGGCCATAAAGGCATTATAAATGTACAGGGTGTTGTCTAAGTCGCAGTCATGAGTTTATTTCCTATCATTTTAAGCGCAAAAATATCACATTAACTCGGATGTTCCTGAAGATGTTTAACGTAAACTGACGAAATCTGGGCTAATGGTACTCAGTGGTAAAAATCATCCAAGTACCTACTTTATGTCAATCAGTAGTGGAGATACTGAAGGCGTTGCCGCTAAAAACCCAAGAATTTCTAAAAAAGTCAGTCGCTATTTTAAAAAAAACATGTTAATTAGAAGTCTAAATAGCTAGATCGTTATCGGTTCCACCAATGATATAATACTGACAATTAGTAAGAGCAAGATCGGTATATGCCTGGTGGTTCTCCTGACGATCTAGATGTTTTGGATAGTTCAATGTCGAATTGGCTTTTGTCTGCAGCGTAGTTGTTTGCCACAATATCATTAGTGACGTCAAACATCTTTAGATATATTTGAGTCACTGTGAATATATTTTTAATTCCACGTATTGAAAATCAGTCAGTGCCTTTAGAAGGGCCTAAAGGGACTGGCTTATTAAGGCTCTCGGGTCGAAAATGATCCAAGGCAAAGAACGACCTACTAAAAATTCGTGTCACAGACTTAAAAAACATCCTGTATAACAAAAAATAATATAATTCAGTGACTAATATTTCTGTGTAGCTGTTTCCAATGCCCGTTGGATCGTCCTCTTCCAAAGTTAATAAGTTTCAGAAGATCTTCAGGTATTCTCCTCCAAAATGGCTATTATTTTACTTAATAGGATTAGGATTTCCGACAGACCGCTGTGGTTAGCACCGGCGAAACATAATTATTATCCTCCGGTTCCGAAGACCGTAATTTGGCACAGGCCGACAAATCTAGAACAAGAGAGAGACTATTCACATAAGTCGATTTGAGAAAGAGAGGGATTGATTAAATATGGGACGATTCTGTGTGTGTGTTCTCTGAAATTACTTTGATATTGAAAATGTAACAGTTACACTATTTATTTTAGACCAAAACTGGTATATACAGGGTGTCAACATATTACTCCGCAATTCGGGAAATGATATGTGAAAAATTCACGTTTTTAGAAATACCTCTGAAGTTGCTCGATTTAGAATGATGACGCTTGGGTTAATAACATAATTAATTAATGGGGAAAATTCATAGAATTGATATACAAATTCTCAATTTTACAAAAAATAAATTAAATTTCTTTCAATTAAAGAACTGCCGTTTTTTGAACAAACTAAAAGATCTTTCTCTTCTTAAGTACCACACTAGGAATTAAAAGCATTTACCCAATTTTCAAAATACCCAGCTGCCTCGAAATTTTAAAAGTTTCCTGAGAAAACTTACCATAGTAATGTATATATTTTTTTACACCATCAGAAAGTAGAGATTTCAACGAAGAAAAAGCCCACCGACGTTTTTAAAAAAGCAGATATTTTGACGTGAGAATTTTCGATTGAAAATTAGGGTGCTTTTTCGATATTAAGTAAAAATAAGGTGAAAAAATAAATATTTCAAATCAAAAAAATTACAGCATGTTTGGGACATAAATAGGTAAGTTTTCACCAAATTTCGTGAAAAAAAAATTGTTTGTAAAAGATAAAAATAAAAAACCAAAAACTTGGTTATTTGAATTTTTCACATAAATTTTGAGGTTATGTGAAAAAAGTAAAATTACAAAAATTGTAGATATTTTTATTACCTACAACTTTGCCATTTAACTTTTTTCCATAAGACATAGTTTTTCCGGAAATCAAGATAAACCGTTTTTTACCCTTAAAAACTCACCCCCTTCCCCTTCCCGACCTCAGATCGCCCGTAAATTATTTTTCTTTTCATTTCTGTTATATTCTCTTCCTATTCCAATGGGTTTCATCATGCTATAATTTTTTTTCATTTTTAACTATTTTTGAAGGCTTAAGCACTGGTCTATTCTGTGAATTTGTGCTTTTAATTAGTTGTACTGTTAGTCCAAGTTTCGTCGCCTTACTTCGAGCATCATCAGAGATATTTAAAAACTCTGTATCTCAGAAAAGGTAAAAGTTTCGGAATAAGTGTATATACCCCGTTATTTTTCCAGGAATTATCATTTCCGGATTTGTTTTTTTTTTTCAGAAATAAACTGAGACCTTGTATTTGCAACAGATTTCCATCTTTCCTTTCGAATAATCCTTCAAGCAAATCTTAGCATTACAAACTAATAAATGAAAAGGTCTACAGTGTATCAAAAGCAGGACCATGCGGAAAAAATGGAAACATTAAAATCAATGTAAGTATTTGGGCCCCAGGAAAACAGTGATGACCCGATCTTGCCTACGTTTATAGGTTTACAGCAAATCGCAAAAAAAACAAGTATCTAGTTCCCATTTTACAATAATTAAGTATTATATCTAAAACAAAAAAAATTGGAATATGTATCTCCTTCCCTTCAAACTTTAAAACAGATTTTAGAAATAAATTTAAAAGATTCTAATTGGTCTAGGAGAATTGTGCGTTTTTCTGAAACAACGATGCAAAGTTTTGCGTGAAGCTGGAGAAAACCTTCTGGGAAACAAGCTTACGGAGATGATGGATCGTACGCAATCTTACGAATGGTTTTCACGATTTAAAAGTGGTCGTCAGTCAACTGAAGATGATCCTCGACCAGGAAGGCCCTCGACTTCAACTGATGACTCTAACATTCAGAAAGTCAAAGACCTGGTGAGTGGAAGTCGCCGGTTGACTGTCAGAGAAATTGCAGAAGAGGTTAGCATGGCTGGGACATGACATGAAATTTTGACTGGAAAATTGAACGTGTCGAGTTGCAGCAAAATTTACAGCGAACAACAGAAAGCAAATCGTGTGGACGTTTGTCGGTAACTCTTTGAATAATCCAATAACGATGAAACATTCATTGAAAGGACCATAACGGGAGACCAAAGCTGGGTTTATGGCTACGACATTAAGTTAGAAATGCATCACAATGGATTGGCAAAATATATCCATGCCACAAGAAAGTACGTCAGTCTCGATCCAACGTCAATGTTTTTTGTTTCGACTTGAATTCTTGCCTCAAGGTGAAACACCGAAAACGTACGTATTTGAGCACGCTGAAAATGCTGGTTGTCCCAGTTTTTCTGTAACTTCTACAGTTTAGCAGGAAATTGCAAAAAAATGTTAAAAAAATTAAAATTCCTACACCGTAATAATAAAAGGGTAATATGACGAAGTAATTAGTATTTAGGGACCCTAATTTTGGTAAGTCAGGATCGAGAAATTCAAAATTTGTCTTAATTAGAGACATTTCTGTGCATCTAACGTTATTTTTGATATATCTGTTTATTTATATCGACATTTATTTCACTATAAAGCGCCTATCATAGAAATTATACAAAACATAGGCATTCAAAGGGACGTCCGCACCTTTCCTCGCACAAAACGCCTAATCTGTTTTGCATCTTTTCACCGAGAATCGACAGAGAAAAGCAGGACAACGGCCGCGTCACTCATTTCTCCACCGGAGCGAAAAAACTTTTTGTCACGTGCCCCGCCGCGGCATCTGCCATTTTTTTTGTGAGCGCGTAAAAACTAATCCGGGTAATTTCCCGCACCCGACGTGTGCTCCAAACCGTAAAAAAATACATAAGCGGGGCCCCCGTCACGAGTTTTTAAACGGATCTGCCCGCTGGCCGAGGCCCCACAAAAGGAAAAGAATCAGGTTGGAGGCAGAGGCAAGTAAAAATCTGTTACACAACACAAAGATCGCAGATTATTATATTCAAAGGAGATCGGGGAGCGATCGGGAACGGTCAATGCCGTTTTTATAAGGGAAAGGTCCTCCGATACATACCTTTTGTCCACTTCGGGGCTTACGATCGGTTTCTTTTATTGGAGCGCCGATCCCGGGGCCGGCGACCGTTTTCCTGGACGCCGAGAAGAGTAGGCCAGCGGCTCGTCCGGAATCCACGACTGGAACGAAAGAAAATTAATTATTTTTTATTCTTGGCTTGTGTATTGAAGAACGGATAATTCTTTTGCTATCGCCATTGAGTAAAAAATCCGTTCGAGAATGCAAAAGCGACTTGGCAACTGTAACAAACAATATTTTTTCGGAAACTGTTTCGAAACATTGTTAAAATTTGCAAAAAGAGACAAATTTTGACATTTACAGTAAATTAATTTGACGTTTATGTGTCGATCAGATTTTAGTATGCCATAAAGTCTATTTACGATAAGTTTACAATGACATCACATTTAGTACAGACCGACACAAATAAGTTTGCGTCTCAAACAGCTCCGCCCACAAACGTCTTATTCCTTTCAGCCGAATGCATTTTTTCTCAATCTCGCGTCTGAATCAGAAACGTAAAATTATTTGTGTCTGCAATTGCAGCCGATAGAATAACCCTAAATTCCTGTTCCTTATCATGTTAACTCTCATCAAACTAGGAAATTTTGTAATAGACTATTTTGAATAGGAACGTGAAAATAAAGGACCTCTTCTTCCTCTTACCGCTGTAAAAGACGTAAGTTGTACTTATTGCACCATTTATGAACTGTATTTCAAATATTAATAATATTCTAGTAACTTGTTGTAAGATTTGAATTCTCGGGCAAATTCTAGTGCTTCTAGAGAAATGCTAGTTTGAATAGTCAGAGAGAGGAAAGAATGTGAGGTTAAGAATGATATATGTTACAAGAAACGCCGTTGTACTTTAAGTTTTGTAAAAATAATGTCATTTAAAAAAAATATTGTGTGCAGTTCCTGGAGCGACATCCCCGACATATCTACTACAATATTTAGATTTTCTGTCAAAAATGTTAGGTTAGGTTTAACTGGTTTTAAATATTGCACGTTGTTAGGCTTAGTACAAATGTATGTAGGTGTAAAAGTAGAACTGCGAAGGATTTTAGAAATACCATTTTAAGAAATGGGAAATGTTTATTCGCGAATAAAATGAAAACGATTGGGTTTAGGTATAAGGAAACTTTAACAATGTTACACTTAATTTTAGTGCAGAATGCAAATACGTTAAAAAAATTAGGGTTTCCATTTAAAAATTTCGAGTTTACATTTTCTGAACTTTGTATAAAAACCGGAAAATTTTCATGTCAAATTCGATAAATTAGATCTTCGTTTTCAAAATGGCCAATTCGCACAAAAAGATAAACCTGTGTTTTCGGGAAAACTAAATTTTGCTGACACTGCATCTGTCAATATTTGCCTAAAAATCAAGATATCTTGGAAACGGTCAATCCTAAGTATGGAGTGCGCTATATGTTCTCAACATAAAAATAAATGCTCTTTCCAAAAATGCAATAATATACAGGGGGTTCCATTGAAAATAAGAAAGTTGGTATCGACTTTGGTTGTAACCGGAAGTACAATGACCTTGAAAATATTTTAAGTTGGTAGGCTCCACGGCCCGTATCACACCACCACAATTTCAAAAAAATCCTTCTAGCGGTTTCCCAAATATCCATCTATGGAGTTCGTGGTGGGACACCCTATACAGCTGATACGCTGAGTGGAAAATATGGCAATATGGGCATCAAGAATAATTTGCTGACTATTTCCTAATTTATTTAAATGCTCCTTCATAATCTGTGATTCCGGGTTACCAGTTTAATAAACTAGATCCGCTACTAAAAATTAATTTTCTCAAAATCCTGAAAAAAGTTACAACCTGGCAACACTGTACCATTTCACACTATAACGTCATTGCAAACTTATCGTAAATGAGTAGACTACAGGTAAATAATCACAGACATCAGACAAACAAACTATCAGTAGTCATTTGTTTCTAGTCGCCATATTTGTTGTGCCCTGTTGAAAAATTCTATGAATATTAAAAAACATTAGCGTTAAACTATTACGACTGGAGTGTCAAGTATGAATGAAATGGAAAACAAGATGGATTTTGCAGATGACAAGGAAGCCAGATGACAAGCCTTCTGAAGTATCGGAAGCAGTAAAAAATACAGTATTCCTTCCTTAAAACTTTGTAACAATATGAAAAGTGGCGGTTGGTGCGGGGGAGGGGGTGCTCTGGGACCGCCTCCTCCCCATAGGAACTTTTTGTAATAAAATTATTTAATTTAAATTTTAGTTTCCAATGTAATCTAGATAATTAAATAGATCAAAATTCATTTGAAAAACACTGAATACTTCGGCCTCTAATAGCTCGCCCCTAAATCTGTAAAAGTGTTTACAGCGGTGGTCATGGTTACCGTGGCGCATTAGTGAAATAGTGGGAGTAGCGCATATAAATACGCAGTTTGGGTTCTGTTTAGTTTACCCGTTTCTTTTCTTATTAAACGTAATTTGTTTACGTGTGATATAAAATATATTGTTTCTTGTGTGTTTTTTAAAAGGTTGTAAAAGTTTAAATTGGATTGTAAAGACAGGCTAACAGCGCTTGCAATGTTGTCTATTGAAAAATCAGTGGTGCGATAAATGCCAAACTTTAATGACAAAGTAAGTAATTCAAAAGTTTATTTCGGACAACAGCAGAAGAAAGGACGCTCGCTATAAAGCTATATAGCGCATTTCCCAATAGTACTTAAAATAAATCTGCCAAATTGGCAATTGTATTTGATTTTTTTTTTCAATACTTCGTACCTAAATATTTCCGCCCTCCTGGTACGGAAATCAAGAGCCGCCACTGAATATGAAACAGTTTTTAATGACTACAAACAGTGGTGTACTAAAAAGAAAATTAAGAAAAAATTGAGCTCAGCCGCCGGTCTACAGTTGTTTGCGTGGACACTACGGATAAGATCCTCGATTTCCTTAACGTTTAGGCTATGTGTCTGATCAGATAATGTGCGGACAAAGCGAGTATTTACTCGGGAATTTCTACCGGTCGTGGGTAGCGGGTGCCCTCTCAATGTTTCAAGAATTCAGGCACAAAGAAAATCTTACTTTTATGACGACCTCTCCGACCGCAACACTTAAAATATTCACAGCGATATTGTATTTTTCGCAAACGACACATCAAAGACAAACACGGACCGTGGACGGTTTCCTTTCTGGTCAAAAGGGCCTCCTACGACTCGCTTTTCGAGAGGGAGCGAAAGTAAAGCCTAGGCATTTTATTGGATCTACCTTTTAAAATTAAAAATTAATAAATTTTGGGATGTACGGGCGGAGCTGCGCTGAACACGTCTCACTTTGATGCAAATAATGAAAAAAATTTATGACAAAAATAACAGTTTGTTGTAAAAATGTTTGTTCTTTTTAGTATCCCAAAATCAAAAAGCTAAAAATGGAAAGGAATTAATCTTATTATACGAAAAAAATGTCTTGTGAGAAATTATTATATTGTTGAGGTTTTCTATGTTGTGTAAAAAAGCTGTCACAATTGTAATCATGTAAAAACACTTTTCATATAATTTCCCGAAGATTGCATTACTTTTATAACAGTAAAATAATAGTTATTGAAATACACCCGGCGATTACAATTTACAGCAGACGTAAAAAGAAAGGTAACGACGGGACACCAGTTCAGTTCAAAACGCGAGTCAGCTGTGAAGGCCACCGACTCCCGCGCCGGCTCTGTTACACTCTCCACGTGCACTAAGCCTACTTATCACTATTCCAATTTTTAATACAATTTTTTACCGTTATTGATCTTATTAACGATAAGATATCCGTAATATGAACTGAATTTGGGACAGTGGTGCTAAAATAGTAAAATTCAATTGAAGACATCGACTGAGAAAATATTTTTCCTTGCGCTTACTCATTTAAACCTCACTGCCACGTTGTCTTTATTGAAAAATCGGTCCTTGATGAAATAACCTCATGTTTTTTTACGGCTCCGCGTGTAACCGTGCCTCAGTTTTTCATTTTTTAGCTCGAAAACCCATAAATTATAGAGACCTTAAACGCCGTCAACAGCGGGCCACACGCCATTGTGGCAACGGGGCGCAGTACGCGGTGCCAGTATTGTTGGCCATTGTTACAATTTTTTATGAGGCCTCATTGTACATTATATCGATGACAGTGGGGAGTGAGATCGCAATGGTGTTCGAGTATGGGGTGGAACATCACTTTTACGACGTACAACAACTGTTTTCTGAGCTTGTGTCGGTGAAATGTTGGATTACTATCTCGCCGTTTTCATATAATAGTGATGTATCAGTAATTGCCCTGATTCGATCAGAGCGCGAGATTAAAGAAAAAATAAATCCACTACATAAAATTAGCTTGTTTTTAATATTCAAATATCTAGTTGTGAACATCAGTGTCTAATTGTTCTATAATGGAAAATGATAGTGAATGGTTTAATATAATTCAAACTATTTTTGAATGCTATCGAAAGAATCGAACAAGGGTTATTTTATGAAACTTTAGTTAAAAACTTCACGCAGAGAAAAGCAGACAAACAAAAATAAAAAATATACAATACTGAATCACTGACTTGAATAATGTTTCACGAAACTAGGAATGAAGTTTTTTTCAGTCTTAGGCAAAGAATACAGAAGCATATATGATTAAAAGTAACTCTTCTCTAGAAGAAATGAAAGCTTAAAAAATAATAGCATTAAAATTTTCACAACTGGAAAAAGTAATGTTACAATTATTCTAGACAATACCACCTATCATATAAAAATAATTTAATTAATGAAATAAATTATATAAGAATCCCCCCAAATCAATTTAATATCAAATTTATCGAATATTATATAAAAAACAAACACAAAAAAAAAATAAATCCACACTATATAGTAAACAATCATATTCTTATTGTGTGTCTAAAATTCGCACATTATATACGCAATTTTTTATCCAGCATTTTTGAAAATTTAAATATATCTTCACTGTACCAGTTACATGAGTTTGCGTAATTTTGCACACCTGCTGAACATACAGAAAATTGCATACGTATCATTATTCAAAATAGTAAACATTTATTAATAAAGGTTTCTAATTTTATTACTAACAATCTAATTGTAAGTTTTGATATAATTAGTCTACTCACTAACATACATATCAGTAGATAAAACACTGAATATTATCAAAAAGAAACTTAGAAAATGATAAAAATTTAACAAACAGCATAGGATAAGTGTAGGATATACCAGGTGATTCAGTTTGGTATTTGATTTTTTTTTATTTTAACAAATAGCTATAACAAACCCTATATATTGTCGCTGAAACTCTATCAAATGACATTATTAGATCGTCTCCATGGTAACATATGTCAAAATTGCTATAGTCAACTGTTTTTGTTCAAATGGCTCACTATATATTTTTTTATCAATTCTGGAAGATATTTTTTTCTGCGTTCAGCTATATGAAGAAATCTATAGTTTCATTAGAAATATTGCTAGAAAAACAGCAAAAAATCACCCGGTATAATGGAATTACTGTGTGTGAATATAAAAACTATATAAATTTTCATTTAAATAATGAAATCATTCAAAGAACGATCCTGTATTCTTACTGTTCTATTGTCACCTTTGACAAATACTAATCGCGTAAGAAAAACAGCTAATATAAAAATTTTTTTTCTTTTCACATTTTACTTAATATTGTTTCATTTTTTATTTTTTTTAATTAACCTTTATGAGTGAAAATATATTAGAGCTACCTAATAAAATATGTTTTTAAAGAAGAATTAAATATCTTTCTGACAATATTGATAACAAGGAACCAACAATTAAATTCACTTTGAGAATATAAAAAAAATAATATTTTAACCTTTCTAGATATTTTTATTTAGAAAATAACATTTCTTTAGAAACGAGTATTTATAGGAAACCAATTCACACCAATAAATAATTTAAATTTTAATTTTAACTATGTTAATATGAAAAAAGTAAAGTTTGTATAATAGAACCAAATTGATTTTTTCCAATGTTGAATTTTATAACAATTAGTTTAAATTCGTAACAAAAATTAGTAATAAACAATCAATATTCTGAGAATTTTGTTGATAAAATGTTTAGTAATATTGAAATTAAAACAAATTCTATAAGACAACAAAAAGAAATCACTTAAACAATGAAATTTCCATTTATTGGAAAAATTAAGGAGAATAAGCAACAAAGCAATAAGCAAAAGATAATATTTGAGCAGTTTTTTAGACAATTAATACTTTACAGACTTTTTTGTCAACACCTTCAAATAACTATATTCAGAATTAAATAAATTGGATTTATAGCATGCCTTGTCAATACATTGAAAACATCATTAAGAATTAAAAAGAAGATGAAACATTTTTGAACAAATAATGACATATTTTCAATACAAATCAAGTCACTTAAGTGCTGTTATCTCGAAGAAAGGATTGACATAAACTTAAACACTTCAAGCAGGTAGTTTTCAGTTTCATTTTAAATTATAAAAGGTCCCTAATGGATTCTTAGTTGGTTAAAAAGCACACAGTCATCGAAAGTGTTAAAAAATAATAGGAGGGAATTAACAGAATTACGAAGTCGTTTTGCCTTAAATCTATTTGCCGAAAGTCAAATTTGAGTTGTAATTAATTAAATGGAAAATTAAACTAACAAAATATGTAAAACCTTGAGGCATACCCACAGGACGATGAAAAATTTGTTTTGAAAACATTATTTCCCACCAATCTCTACTATTCATCAATATTGCCAAACCGATCGAATTGTAGACAGTTGCGGCCGATGCAAAAAAATGCGGAAGTCCTTCAGAACTCCCACAACCGAAAATTTTACATTTCAAGGAGCCCTCGACGAACAATAGGATCCCATAAGCATCTAGAACATGTGCAACGCATACGCTCCGTAAAAAAACGAGAAAAGGCCATTATTTGCACAATCCGCAAGAGGTCAGTGCACCAAAAGAGGAAAAAACATAATTTAATATCGGCACCTTTGTAGCCCAGTTCTCACAAAGCCCGGATTTCACGCGAGGGGGATGCTGCTAGTCGCGTCTCTAACAGCGCTAAGGATAAGGGCGAGATTCACCACCCGCTACATGAAAGTGAAAAATGATTCCTCCCGGATCTCGAACCACAATCAGAAGACAGCCCGAAACTGCCACCGTAGGTAAGAAAAACATCGGATAACCATGTAAATACATGTTGGGAAGGTCCGGGTTGAGCGACCTTCAGGTAGTTGCGAAATTCGAGAGCTGAAATTATTTAAAAAAACTAACCGAGAAAAAATGTTTGGTCTTCGGACCCTTCTGGGAAACGATTAAGACCATTGTCCTTCTGTGGTGGTGTTTCAGCTAATTTTTCATCTTGCCCGGTCGGTATTGGAGCATTGGAAACGTATTAGCCACCTAGATTTGATTTTCACGGTGCCTTATGGCTTTCTGGCCAAAAAAAGTCATTACGGTGGGAGATTTTTGAAATGCGATTGGTTTTATTTTATTCTTGTTTGATATTAATGATTTGGTAGCCAAATGGCTCCCGAGGAAGCTCAGATAATTGATATCTGAGAATTCAATTTTTTAAGTGTTCCTTTCAAATTTTGCGCCTTTAGTAATTAAAACTGAAAGAGATAAAAGCTGGGATTTGGTCGGAATCAATCAATCAAAAATACTGAAACTAGTTTCTGATAATTACTTTCATACAATTATACAATTAGGTATATTATACAGGGTGGTCAAATGAAAACGAAACAGAGCAATTTTCAAGAACTGCGTCAAGATTGTAGAAAAACGTTCAGGCCCGTCGATTTTAGATTAATTTTCACCCCCAAGCAAGGGTAAGCATCACCCCAAAATATTTAAATGGCATTGGGGGTTGCGTGATATATCTTTTGAAAGCTTTTACAATTCTCGTTAAATTTTATAATTACGCCAAATACTTTGAAAAACATTTGCATTTTAAAATTTAAATTATGTTTAGTTGCTTACTTACTACTTAGTTGTTCATGTTCAACCTGATGACCGCCCGCTTCCATACAAGAATAAAGATTTAGTTCGAAAGGTTCGCGCACATTCCGAAGCATTTCCGGAGTGATTCGACGGCATTCGTCGACGATTCTTTGACGCAAATCTTCCAGCGACGCTGGCTGTGTTTTATAGATTTTACTTTTTAGGTATCCCCACAAAAAGAAATCAGGGGGCGATAGATCCGGTGATCGTGAAGGCCACTCAATGCTGCCTCTTCTCCCAATCCAATTCCGTAGAAAACGTTGGTCCAAATACTGACGGACAATTAACGCATAATGCGGAGGAGCACCGTCCTGTT
>NW_019416377.1:279868-345607 GCF_000390285.2 Anoplophora glabripennis | reverse complement strand
TGATAAAACACGTACAGAAGTTCTTGGCGCATTTTCCATTATTTGTTGGACATTTTCTTTTAATTCTTCAGTCCGCTTTTTAGGTCGGCCGCTTCCTTCTTTTCTTGTTACACTGCCCGTTTCACGAAAAACATTAACACAACGCTGAACTGCACTTTGAAAAATTTTGTACTCAACAACGCCGGGAAATTGATTTTGAAATTCTATGAAACATTCCTCAATAGAATACTTCCATATTCCATCAATCTTGCGTCCATTTCTAAAGTAGGACTCTATGATAAACACTTTTTGTTCTTGAGAAAACACCATTTTAAACGCTTTTTAAAACGAAAATATTCAAATTGATAGCGGCGATATAGCGCTTTGACAGATGACGTTTAAGTTCATTTGCTATACGCTACGCCCTACGTCCAAATTTTCAGAACCAACTTGACCACGTTTTTATTTGAACGCTCGTTATTTTGGGGTGATTCTTACCCTTGCTTGGGGGTGAAAGTGGTGGAGTTAAAAATACCAGCAAAGAATGTCCCCCTTTAATCTAAAATCGACGGGTCTGGGCGTTTTTCTACAATCTTGACGCAGTTCCTGAAAATGGGTCTGTTTCGTTTTCATTTGGCCACCCTGTACATATTATAATAGTTTTATTAAATCATGGCCAAGAAGTAAAACATTAGACTTTCTAGTCTGGTCATCCTAGTCTGGACAAGTTTATAACCTTTGGATGGTCTCTTTAAAATGACTTCTAAATTATCAACTTTATTTAATAACTTCTCACAATATCCAATTAATTAATCAAGCTTATTACTACATGCCTTTGATCAAAATAGATTAGGTTACAACGACTGTCAATGAAAACAATTTTGACTGAGACAATTTTCTAAAAATACTTGTAAATTTTTATTGCAACTAACACAAGTAAATTACTACAATCTAAAATATTTATTAGATATTTCGCATAATTCTCGTTTATCACTTGTGGAAACTAATAATAAACAAATAAAATTATGAAGTACACCCATCTCTGTAGGACTTTGACCAATGTTTACGGTAAAAATTCGCCGTTTCCCTCATCGTCATTGTACGATAAATATGAATTTAATGGAATTGAAGCCATGTCAAAGGGTTCCACAAAGGTACCGAATCGTTAGCCAAAGGGTAAACATAATCATGGACCTGGCGGGCCTTGGCCTCAAGGATTACAGAAAGGATTAGTAGGTAGGCAAGGACGATGCGAAAGTGAATCTGAAAGTGAAAGTGTCGAAAATGTATATGTACTGTAAATAAAGATATATTTATTTGTTTTGTTTGTTTTGGTTATTAACTCATATATTGTATTTGTTTTGCGCGCTGTTTGATTTTATTTTATTTTATACCGAAATGAAAAAGATCTATAAATAATTACGGGGGTGTGTTTTTGGTAAGGCTTTGATTTTCATTAACAAAGAGTGATCTCAATAACCTTTAGACAGTTCCCACGAGACTACGCGATCATTAGTGCTAGATTAGTAGAATTTAATGATGTACAACGCTGCCCCTATGGCACACCTAAGGGTGTTAATATCTAAATATAATAAGATGTTTTATAAGGCAAATTAAGTAGGCTTTTATGTAAAAAATAGTATATTATATTACAAGTGGGTTAAATAAGTTATAAGCATGTGTGATATACGACGATTTGTTCAACAGTTGCAATTTTTTAACGAAAAACATGAATGAAGAGATATTTTAAAAAATCAAGTCTTGGATATAGAAAATTGCCAGAAAATATTCGATAGAAGTCCGAAGCTGCATCTTTGGGGTTACTTCTGTCAAAATCTAAAGGAAGTTCGACAAGAAATGTTCGTTATTTCGGAAAACAGAAAATGCATTACAAATAAACACATGCATTACAAAAAGTTGCAATCTGTAGTAGGTTATGTAGTTACAACAATAGAAGTCTTCGGGTATTGTATTGGATACACATCTAACACCACAATACCTGGCATCTAAATGGAGTGGAAGTACACACACTCACTTCCAATACTTCTTCGGGAATGTTTTAGACAGAAAGTTTAGCTGTAGGTTTCGCACGATGGGATTTATGACAATCTTACAATTAGTGTAAGAGCATGTCAATATTTCAGCGAAGCATGTTCAAATCGTTGGATAGACCATGGAGGATCTCAGTTTCGGCCTCTTCAAACACCCGATGTAAATCCTATAGATTTTTGTACGCGGGGCCATCTAAAACTTTAGCGTACCAGATACCTATTCAAGACATTCAAGAATTGAGAAACCATGATGATTTTAACTACCATATTGGCGGTTGAAAAAAAGCTGCGCAAGACATTACTTGTCAGGGTGATTATTTCTACCCCTTGCAACCGAAAGGAAGATCAAGAAACCATCCAGTAAATGCTTTTTCGATAGTACACAAACTGTATATAATTTCGTTAATTTTTAACAAAATCACCTTAATGTTTCACACTTATTTATTTACACCCTGTGACGACGTTTCGACCGGAAGTAGCTTACCTTCTCAGTCCAAACAATATCACGAAGGTTTGTTTTAATTTTGTAAGCGATTTGAGATCCTTTCTGGTCGTAAGTTTTAACTATCAATGTGTTTTTGGATTTTAATAAAAAAATCCGTCGAAATAACGAATACCTCGCTCGCTAACCTGTTGTTACCTGAGAGAACGTTGCTGCGGACCACTGTCCATCCCCCTGGCCCTAGGGCGAGAAGACGATAGGGCAAGGACCTTCGCTATTTGAGCGGAATCATCTAAGATTACATGTTATTCGACTCATTCAACTATTTTAGGTCCAATGTAAATAAGGTTTCCTGTCGATTTGTATAAAATCCATAGAAAAATCCCACACATTCAACTCGGCCCTGCGAATATAATGGGCATCGGACACCTGAGAGGGTACAGGGATGTATAAATTTTTGGGGGTTCGATCATGCCTGTTTAATTTCGTTGGATGGGACGGACGAAACATAGTTGCGAGCGGTTAAAAACATATTTGGAATTAAGATAGAAATACTACGAAAAGTAATTGAAATAGTATGATGACGTTATATTTTTTAATGATGCAGTGTTGCTAAAGATATTTATTTAAAGGGAAATATACAGCGTGCCCACGGATTAAGTGCACGTGGGGTGTAAATGGCAAAAAGTTTTTGAGTTGAAATTTGAGCTTCTGATTCATCATCGCTGCTTGGTCTTAAATTAAGAAGTCGAAAAATTAGTCCAATTTAGGGTGTTTTTACGATGAATTAAAAATTATAGCAAATTGACAATTTTGTGCAAGCAAATAAATGAAAAGTTATGATAAATTGTCAATTTTGTCTATGCAAACGAAGTTAAGTGAAATTAAAGAAAATATTTTTGTTTCCGCCAATTATCTTTTTTTCTACTAGTACATAAAATTTAAGCTCAATATGAAGCTCCAATAGCGTGGTATTATCTTAACCAAACCTCTTTTGTTGTCTTCTTTCATAATTTTCATTCTTCGCCGCTGAACAGGCTAGTATAACCTCAAATAACTGTGCAGTGTGGGAGTGCAACTGGGAGCTACAGCATGCATAGTTGTCAAATCTCGTATTTCTTGATTCATATATATATGTTTCTTTCATAACATCACACATAAAAACGATGAAGACACACAAACACACCATATGCTCACTAAACACAGATAAAAAACTTTATTGACATTTACACTACACAAGACATTTCAATAAATAATTACGCTCTGTTGTCATATCACATCAGGTGGGTTGATATTAAGAAGTTCATCTAAACTATGTCAATGTAGGAGAACATTGACAATGAGATTCGAAAACTAAACACAGTGCTTTAAAAAAATAAGTAACAAATACTTCTTATTCTAAACTTCAAGTATATTAGATTAGTGCTATTCCTATTTATCTCTTATTATGTACGAAGTCACAAAAATGCTAAAGGACAAAGTTTCAGGAACCAATGTTTTCTGCTGTCAAATGTAAATTATGTGTGTGTTTTATAATACATTCATACTGTTCTAGACAAAGGACATTATATTCCAAGCAAGTTTCGTTTTCTAATACCCTGTTACCCACCTCTTTGGTAGTATTAACTTTGTTCAATATTTTCTCCCTCAGGTCATATAAATTATTCGATCTTCCTTTGTTTACTTTACCTTTCAGAATCCCTCATAGAAAAAATTACATGGAGGTCAAATTAGGACTTTTTGCGGATCATAAAATTCTCCATTCACAAAAAAAATATTTAAAAAAATTTCATATAATACACAAAGGAGTTACCTATTACAAAACTCCTTTTATAGCATACTATCATTTTTTAATAAAATAATTTTATAAATGTGGTTAATAAAGGCATCAACTGACAATATTGACAAGCGCGCATATACAGGGTGTTCCAATTAAAACTTCCCACCTGGAAAATATCGGAATTTAAAAAAAACAGAAAAAACTGAGACATGTCGAATTTCTTTTCATGACATTTGATTTAAAGCAAAAATAATGTCAGGATAGTATTCTGGAAAACATGTAATAGGTATTATCCCAAAAAAAAACTTGCACACATTTAGAGTTACATCCATATATCTATAACTTCACTTGATGCGCATTTAGGAAAATATTTTCGTATGTACAGGGTGTTACTTTTTGATATTGGTACAGGTTTACGAGGAAGTGCTATTTCTTTATTATTGCATCAGTTTAATATAGGGCGAGCCAAAACTCACCTTGTATTTTATTTTAAAAACTGAAAATATACTTTATGTTCTTTCATTTTTATAAAGCATTCCCTACAGCTAAAATCATTAATTTCTGAGATATTTATCATTTAATAACAAAAAGAGAGTTAAAAAAATTCCTATTATAATAAGTTGGTCGTGGACAAATGACAGTGTGACAAATTGTTATTACAAAATATCCACTGTTAAGAAGAAATTCTTATAATATTAACCAACTTATTATAATAGGAATTTTTTAAAAACTCTCTTTTTTATTAAATGGAAATATCTCAGAAATTAATGAATTTTAGCTATAGAGAATGCTTTATAAAAATGAAAGAACATAAAATATATTTTCAGTTTTAAAATAAAATACAGGGTGAGTTTTGGCACGCCCTCAATTGTTGCAATAATAAAGAAATAGTACTTTCTCGTAAAACTGTATCAATATCAAAAAGTTATGCCTGCAAAAAATTATTGTGAAGTTGTTCTGTTTAGGTCATATAGGACGCTGAAATGGGAATGATCGTCGTATATAATTGACCATAACTTTTGAAATACCCTGTATAACATAATTAAACCCTATATTGGAAGCATGGGAGAGATGAGCTTCATCTAAATTTGAAATATTATATAGGGTGTCTCATTTAAAAAATGATATGTTTTTAACCCTTCAATATGTAACACTCTGTATATACGAAAATAATTTAAAAGGGTGTTTTAGGATTAAGTCGCCAAACTTTAAGGATATATTCCTCATAAAAAAATAAGAAAAAAATCAAGTATAAATTTTTTTCCAGAGATGCTTCATTTTCGAAATATAGGGCGTTAAAGATTTTATAAAAAATTCGAATTTTTTAAATAACTTCTAAATGAAGAAGGCTATTTAAGCCAAATTTGGCATGACACATCGTCTTATAAGATACCATTTTTCCATAGAAGTAGAAGTCCCGCAAGCAACCAGTGGCGGAGTTATGGGGACTCAAGACTAATTAAATTGTACTGAAAATAAAAAATGATGCTGATTTAAGATAGAACAGTTTGTAATTGACAAAAAGTGCTCATTCACTTTTTTCCTAACTCTTAATAATTTCATGGCAAAATTGATTTTTCGGAAGGGTGCTTCTGGATTCTGTCATAAACTTTAGGAAGACGTTCCTCAGAAAACTTAAAAAAATTAGTACCTATCAAAATTGGTCTTAGTCTCGAGTATGTGTGTCAAATAAGCCTTTTTGTCTCCCCTTCCCTTGGGTTTAACCAATAGTATTAAAATTATTTAGGAGATGCTTCGTTGAGATATAAGGTGTTTTTTTTAGAAAAAAAAATAATGTTAATGAAAACAATAGAAATATTTAAGTACCTAATATCTAATGTGACTATGTAACAACGTAACGACCCTTGCAATACTCCTAAATTTTTTCAGGCGGTTTGTAGTCACTTCATTTACTTTTAAATAAAATAAGATGCCAAACAATACATGAAAATTTATTAGTAAATTGAAACAACCAAAAAATTACCAATTAATCATAATACCTAGACAAAGCGAAAAGTGAATAAAAAACGAAATGATTTAAAAAATATTTTGTTCAAAATGGGCGCCTCCGGACTGTAGACAAGCACGACATCTTCTAATTATGGAGGTAGTGGCCGATGGACACTGAATTGGAGTTAATTCTGGACACGCTTGGACTAGTCGCTATCTTAGATCTTCTAGGGTATCAACTAGCACCTCGTAGACTTTTTGTTTAACAGCAAACCCCAAACGAAATAATCCATCGATGTCAAGTACGGTGAACGTGTGGGCCACGCTACAGGTCCTCCACGACCAATCCATCTCCTGGGATAATTAATGTTTAACCACTCCCTAGGACCTCTACCAAAATGGGCAGGAGAACCATCTAGTTGAAACCAACTGTTCATTCGAGTATTAAGCGGAACATCTTCTATCAGATCTTAATAACCATTTTGAAGGAACTCGGTAAACATGTCAGCATTTAACCGATGGGGAAGGAAGTAGGGACCAACTATAGTGTTGTCCAACACACTCAACCATACGTTACATTGGAATTCATGCTGAAAACTATGTTCCCTTACCGCCCGTGGATTCTCGTAGGACCAAATATGGTTGTTCCTTTGGTTTAAAATTCCCCTTCGAGTAAATGTCGCCTTTCGAAAAATCAATTTTGCCATGAAACTATAAAAGTTAGGAAAAAAGTTAATGTACACTTTTTGTCAATAACAAACTGTTCTATCTAAAAACAGCTTCATTTTTCATTTTCAGTAGGGCCGTATTAATTTTTGTATAATTTAATGAGTCCGAGTCCCCATAACTTCGCCACTGGTTGCTTGCGGGACTTCTACGTCTATGGAAATATGGTATCTTATAAGAAGATGTGTCATGCCAAATAGCCTTCTTCATTTAGAAGTTATTTAAAAAATTCGAATTTTTTTTAAAATTTTTAACGCCCTATATTTCGAAAATGAAGCGAAAATTTATACTTGATTTTTTTCTAATTTTTTTAACTATCAATTTCGACAACTATCGCTAATTTCTACATAAATGCGTTTTATGTGCCGTACCACCCCCGCAAGAAGTAAATTTTACTAAATAGAACCTTGAATTCGACCCAGGCAAAAAGTGCATTTCTCGGAATACCCATCGAAAAAAATAACTGCCGCTTGCACAAATATTGTAGTTCGGATCCAGTTTTGCGTAACATCCACCGTACAAGCCAACCCGAACACAAAGCCCTTTCCATGTAAAAGAAATCACTCATAGAAAGGCTAGACTTGCAAATACGGCCTCTCAGGTATCCCGGTAATAGAATATTTCTGCTCTGACCAGGTAACTAGATGAGAAGCAAATTCGACAGCTCGCGTCTCTCTCTGGCCGAACGGAAACATGCGAACGTCGACAAGGAAGGTGCGATTATTATTTTGGTCGGCGTGCATTGTGTAAGGAAAGGCCTAGATTTGTGTAAGATTTTCGATTTTTGTATAATACTCGGTTGGGAACGTGGGAACGGCCGAGCAAATGGGTTGCGGATGGACGTAGGTTGACGGGCGCAGATAAATATGCAACTGATTGATTTCGGCGCGTTGCGGAACGTGGGAAGTTGTGGGTTATTTAAGTAATTGTCGAAAGGTAATGGCAATGTCACATGAAGAAAAACATCCACCAAACCTCGAACTATGCGACTTTTGATCTGCAGTGTCAATCACATAACAGTCTACTCTCCTTATCTTCTTTACCTTTCTATCTAAGAGAATGGCAAGGATGAAAGTGTAGGAAATTTTCTTGTGATTTTAAAGCAACTATANTGCACAAATATTGTAGTTCGGATCCAGTTTTGCGTAACATCCACCGTACAAGCCAACCCGAACACAAAGCCCTTTCCATGTAAAAGAAATCACTCATAGAAAGGCTAGACTTGCAAATACGGCCTCTCAGGTATCCCGGTAATAGAATATTTCTGCTCTGACCAGGTAACTAGATGAGAAGCAAATTCGACAGCTCGCGTCTCTCTCTGGCCGAACGGAAACATGCGAACGTCGACAAGGAAGGTGCGATTATTATTTTGGTCGGCGTGCATTGTGTAAGGAAAGGCCTAGATTTGTGTAAGATTTTCGATTTTTGTATAATACTCGGTTGGGAACGTGGGAACGGCCGAGCAAATGGGTTGCGGATGGACGTAGGTTGACGGGCGCAGATAAATATGCAACTGATTGATTTCGGCGCGTTGCGAAACGTGGGAAGTTGTGGGTTATTTAAGTAATTGTCGAAAGGTAATGGCAATGCAACATGAAGAAAAGCATCCACTAAACCTCGAACTACATATAGGCTATTGACTATATCCAAAAAACAGGGTTAAAAGGAACTATGACGTTCAAGCAATTTTATTGCATGGTCTTTCAAAGGGTCATTTTAGATAAAAAAAACGCGGAGTGCTATTAAATTAGAGGGTGGAAATTGGAGATAGGGATGAAAATGCACCCCTTTCAGTTTTTTAATTGTAGCCCGAAAACGAAGCAAAATTTCGCTATAGTTCATAGGAAAAATTATTTAGAGAATTGAATTTCCCATCGAAATGGCTTATTTAAAAACTTTTAAAGGGAAATTTTATGCAAAAAATCGATAATAACCAATTTTAAAGAAAGCAAAAAATAAGATTTTTTTATTTTTATTAATTTTTTTAATTAAAAAATTTAGTAAAAACTTCAAAATTTAAGGAATTTAAATAAAATAAAGTTTATTAATAATGTATATAGAGTGTGTCCACGGATGGAGTTGACAAGAGGAGTTGCAGTTTTTTAAATATAGCACGAAAACAAAGCAAAATTTTGGTATAGTTCATAGGAAAAATTTTGTAGAGAATTGAATTTCCCATCGAAATTGCTTATTTAAAAATTTTAAATGAAAAATTTTATGCAAAAGCTTTGGTTTTTTTCTACTTTTTTTACTGTTATTTTTTTTAGTAGAAGTAGGCAAAGAAAATTGCTGTACAACAAAACTAGATGAGATTCCCTTCAAAATGNAAACTATTTTTGAAAAAACAGGAGGGAAATTTATGTCTGACGGATCGCAGTGGCTATGGACGAGGCATGCGGAACAAACAAATGACTTTGACAGAAGTTTATTTATCATCATTAATTTAATTCCTATAACAAACGATTTTAACAAAAAAATAATGTGTAGTGAGAACGAAAAATTTGAAGTTATCCGTTTATTTTATGATAATAATAAAAATCATTCTTAACTTTAACAAGTCTTAACTTTAACACAATTTTAATACCTAATTAAAAACACAAATAGTCACAGATGCTCAATGTGGCCGCTATTATTATTGCTGCACTTCGTATAATCCTCATTAATTTTCGGAACTGCATTTATTATGAAATGGGAATTAAATTCACTTAAATTTTTGTATACATAGATCAACTTTATGTCTTAGTTCATCTGAGTTTACACTAGTTTCCTTATAAACCTCGTTTTTAAGTAACCCCACAGGAAACTGTCCAAGGGTGTAAGATCTGGACTATTTGAAGGCCATTTCCTCCATTACCAATCCACAAATCAAACCTATTATTTAAATAATTTCGTACTGCTCTGGTTCTATGCGGAGGCGCTCCGCTCCGTTTTGGTGCGAAATTAAATTGGTATAGTCGATCAATGGCAGGTCTAATTAGTTTTCTATTTGATTTTCAAGAAAATGCAGATATCTTTCCCCAATCAAAGCACCTTCATAAAATAGTGGGCCAATGATTTTATTTCCCTATTTCAGTGAGGATTTTCATTCGCAGGATTGCAGGTATTAGTATTTTTTCTATTATAAATGCCAGCTGTTGTAAAAGTCGAATCATCAGTTCATAAAATCTTTTCAAAATAGTTTAGGTCGCTATTTTTCAAGCGCAGCATTTCTCTGAAGTACTCTAATCGCTGAAATATTTGATTTTGGACCGGCATAATTTTATAGGAGCGGTATTTATATTTATGTAACGTTATAATAATTTTACTTTGGTTTATTTCTGTCTTGAAGTATTTACTGTGGACTCTTGTGGTCTTTGTACAATAATTTAATATTTAAATTTACAGTAACATATTAGATATTTTTGAAAAGAGTAAAATTTAACGAAGCTAACTATGCACTAATATATAGGGTGTTCCATTAAAAATTTTTTCTTTAATTTACTAATAAATAGGGTGTTCCACTTAAAAAAATCTTTAATTTAGTAATTTCCATTAGCTATTCAATTGTTTTTTCTAATACTGTATTATAAAAATTCATAAAAAAGCTAAAACTTCTGTACCTACTAAAAACTGTTTTATAAGTTGTCAGATTATAGTGACTAACCCTGTACATGTTGCATTCCATGCCAAAATTTTTAATTTTCCTGATACTTTGGTATTATTTTGGATTTGGATTTGGATTTTTCCAAATTTTTATTTCAACCCCTCAAAAAGTTATGACCATTTGAATATTTTTGCTAAAAAAATTTTCAAATGTGTTAATTTGATTCATTTTAGGATGTAATTTTATATAAAAAATATAAAAATAATACATTTTTAGTTTTTTGAGGCGAGGTTTTTTTAAACCAAAAAATTGCTTCTTGAAAGAGTGGGTTTTTTTTTCAAAAAATTCTCAAGAAATCGTCTTTCAATATGCAAATTTATGAGACAGGTTCTAGACTGGGGTCTTTTTAATTTTTTTCACATATGTATTTTTAATAATTAGTTAACGCGATTTATTTCTATATTCAAATTTAGTTTAATATGTACACTACCAGCAAAAAATTAAAATACAAAAAAAAAAAAATTAATACGAAAAAAGTATTGAAAAAAAAAGGTCCCACTCTAGAATTTGTGTTATAAATTTGCATATTAAAAGACAATTTTTTTAAAAGAATTTTTCGAAGGAAAAAAAATGCCATTCCTTTTCAAAAAACGCCTCAAAAAACTAAAATTATGGTATTTTTTTAAATAATACGAACGTTTACGAATTTGGACAGAATATTTGACGAATAAGAAAATTTTTTGAAAATAGGATAATTTTTAATACCTACTGACTTACCACATTGATACGAGGAAAACATTTTTGGAATGCCTGTTTGGAAATCGCTATGCATTTACATATGTATGTAATATAATTTTTTCAATAAAAGGCACATTTCCTTAATGGAAGCAGGCTTGATGACTGTCTAAATTTAAGCATAGCAATTTTTCTGTTTACAAAAAAAAACATGCGAAAAGAGAATGATTTACTGCCACAACTATTACCCCTTTTTATGTAGTATGTAAATCGGGGACGATTCCAGAGGTTTTCAATAAGTTTTGTCTCTTTCATTATAATCAACTTTAAGTATTCTTCTCAATGGATTTGACTATAGATTAACGCATTCTACCTACATTTAAAATATCCTGTATATTAAAATTTGACCATGCTCTAACTAAAAAGGTCTGTTGAGCTAATTGACACACGAATTAACCCAATCTCCGAAACTATCCTATTGGAAGACATGGTAAAAACACCCGCCCCTTGCGCAATACATGAAACACCAAAAAAACTCTTCGGTGAAGAATTAAGCAGAAAAACGTCAAACCCTTTGTTCGAATCGACACACCACGGTGCCACCGGTGGTTGAGGAATTGCTACACGTCGTCTGAATTACGTGTTAATACCCAAACCGTGAGCGGATCGTAGTTGGCGAGATTTGTAAATACAAAAAGGCAAAGGTCGTTAGCGATTCAGCAGCGGTAGAGACGATGGTGAACGTGGATAGAGGTGTGTGGATTGAAAAGAATGTGGGGATTGAAGCAGGGTTGGAATAGTTGCAAAATGTGAAAGATAATGTATTTCGTTTCAGAGATATACAGGGTGTTTTAGTCATAATGTTATTAATTTTAACTACGTATTCGAAAGGGCTAATAGAGACAGAAAATCGAAAAACAAATTATCTGGACCTTTAAAAAAATAAACAAATTACCCCTTAATTCCCGTTAACTTGGTGCTCCAATTCGTAATAGAGAAAGTGCCGCACAGGCTGGCGGAGTACACAGCTATCGAACATGGTAGCGAAACAGCTGATTTCCTTGTTGTCGTCTCATCCAGTTTTGCAATTGCTTTCAAACATCAAAGTGCAATGGATCTCAACTTTATTAAAACTTTATGGATGAATGAGTGAGTGTTTTTAACCGTCATTTTATTTTAAATAAGTAGGTACCATACAACAAGTTACATTACGAATTACAAACTGAATAATTACCTACTTGAACATATGTAATACTAAAAACTCATGTTCACTTATAAAACAGTGAAATCGTTGGGAACAGGTATTAAAGTTAGGTTAGTGACCGAACAGTACGATAGGTCAAAATTCACTATCTATATAGGCCCAACAAAGAAAATCGAACATTTCAAAATATAAGCAAATTACCCTTTAACTCCCGCTAATTCGACGACCTATCTCACATCCCATTTTCTGACAGGGTACGCGCCGGCGGACCACAGGGCGTTCGAACGTTGAACCGAAACAGCTGATTTCCCAGTATTGAATTTTGCAATTGGTTTCAAAATCAAAGTGCAGCCGATCTCAACTTTATTAACGAAGTGCTATGGACGGAGGAGAGCTGTTTTAACCGTGCTGGCACTTTAAATAGGTAGATACCATATTATTCTTTGAAAAGCGACAGCTATACGTACTACAAACTTAATAATTAATTGAAGATAATACTAAAAACTCATTTTAAATTATAAAACATAGTGAAATCGTTAACAATATTAAAAATACTAAATAACCTAATATTCGAAAACAATTATTATCCTTATACATTTGTTTCTATTAGCAAATAAATAGTACTTGTTAATATTTAAAATGTAAAAAAATATCTGATTCATTCATGTGTCTAGGTAAAAAGGGGTAAAAAATTTTTTTTCAGCGTAAATATGCATTTTCAATTTTTTTAATCGCGTATCTTCCCTTAAAATTAATGACAATAGGACTGAAACACCATATATACACGGTGTTTCAGGATTAGTCGAAAACTTTAAGGAGATATTCCTCATAAAAGAATAAGAAAAAAATCAAATATAATTTTTTTCCAGAGACGCTTCGTTTTTGAAATATAGGGCGTTAAAGATTTAAAAAAAAATTCGAATTTTTTAATTAACTTCTAAATGAAGAAGGCTATTTAAGCCAAATTTGGCATGACACATCTTCTTATAAGATACCATTTTTCCATAGAAGTAGAAGTCCCGCAAGCAACTAGTGGCGGAGTTATGGGGCCTCAGACTCATTAAATTATAAAAAAAAATAATACGGCCCTACTGAAAATAAAAAATGACGCCGTTTTTAGATAGAACAGTTTATTATTGACAAATGTGTATATTCACTTTTTTCCTAACTCTTATAGTTTCATGGCAAAATTGATTTTTCGGAAGGGTGCTTCTGGATTCTGTCGATAAACTTTAAAATGAACAACAAAAATGTTTCTTGAAAATGGTTTACAAGATCTGTTAGAAGATGTTCCGCTTAATACTCGAATGAACAGTTGGTTTCAACTAGATGGTTCTCCTGCCCATTTTGGTAATGGTCCTAGGGAGTGGTTAAACATTAATTATCCCTGGAGATGGATTGGTCGTGGAGGACCTGCAGCGTGGGCCGCATGTTCACCGGACTTGACACCGATGGATTATTTCGTTTGGGGTGCTGTTAAACAAAAAGTCTACGAGGTGCCAGTTGATACCCTAGAAGATCTAAGGCAGCGAATAGTCCAAGCGTGTCGAGAATTAACTCCAATTCATTGTCGATCGGCCACTACTTACAACAAACTGTTCTATCTAAAAACAGCATCATTTTTTATTTTCAGTAGGGCCGTATTAATTTTTTTTATAATTTAATGAGTCTGAGTCTCCATAACTCCGCCACTGGTTGCTTGCGGGACTTCTACGTCTATGGAAATATGGTATCTTATAAGAAGATGTGTCATGCCAAATTTGGCTTAAATAGCCTTCTCCATTTAGAAGTTATTTAAAAAATTCTCTACTTGCTTTTTTTCTTATTTTTTTAATAGGAATATCTCCTTAAAGTTTGTCGACTTAATCCTGGAACACCCTGTATTATAATGACGTCATAGATTTTTTAAAAAACTAGAACAAAATTCACCTCAGTACTGTTTTTTGAAATTATAATATACTACCATCTCGTAAAACTGAAATTAAAGTCCATCTCCGGAATTGACTAAAAAGAGCAACTACACATAAAAATCATTATTTTCCAAAACAGTGTTTTTATTCTGGGTTGCAATGTATTCAAGAATGAAGAGTTTTTTTACGAGCACTAGCGAGTTGAACAAAGAAAAATAATGATTAGTTTAAGATGTAAAATTTGAGTGAAATGAACTAAAGTGTCTTTTTAACGGAATTAAAATGTTAAAATTTTATGACGTTTTTCAAAAAACACATTTCTGTTCATAAGAGAACAGCAAATTTAATAATTGAAGGTGTCTTTACAAACTGCTAAAATTTATTACGTTGTCATATGCATATATAAAATGATTCAATAAGATAAACTCTTAGAAAGAAACTGACATAAATACTGGATTATAAATTTAATGAATAAATTAACAACAAAAAATATTTTCAAAGAGTCCAAACCCTTTGGCTCTACGCCACTGATACAGTTCTGCCATTTATATCAAATTATAGTACAACTAATTATTAAAATTACAGAACCCTTGAGTCGGTACGTTCCTGCGTAACATTTGAGGCTTTTCGCAATTTTGCCGGATTTTACCACTGTAATCACCTATTAAATCTTTTTTTACAGCCACACGTGGGTAACTGATTCTGAAGCAGATTTATCTCGTCTTTTTTGTTCGACACCAACGCGTCGGATTACTCATAAAACCCAGAATTGAGTTGTCCCTTTTTGAGATGAAAAGTCTATGAGGCGACGAGAATAACTTGGCGCACTGTCAAATAGTTTATTTTAGTTGTAGGGCCACTTTAGATAGATAAGATAAACTAGATATGCACTTAAAAAAAGTACAGTCGAAGTAAATACAACGATTTAATTTTTGTAAAATCCTCATAGCTTCTAAGAAACAAAATTATTGAAGTTGTAGTTGTTACCCTTACATCGCTGAGCTACTGTGATCTTTAGCGTCATTGTGCTCTATCTCTACGTGGTCCCATGCGATCCCGAATATTGAAATCCGATTTTAGTATTAACGATAGTGTTTATATTAGTTTTTCAAGTGTCAAAATTGGCTTACGTGTATAGCAACTCGGGGTGAAGCAAGACAACATCTGTGATATGGTAAAGCATTTGTGTTATAGTGAAGCAAGACAACATTTGTGTTAGTTCGTAGAAACTGAGTAAAACTGACTCAAATGTATTTATACAGTTGGTGGACAAAATTTTGAACAGTTGTATGTCAAATTATTTTATTAACTAAAACCACAAATTAATTCTATTAATTAATAATAACAATAGCGGAAAAAACAGATGAATTTGCTGGTATAAAATAAGTGTTATAATAAAATTGTATATATTTCTTTCAATTATTGAGAAATTCTTTCAATTGCTTGTCCGTTATTGTTACAGTTTGCCGCCGTGCCGGTCGCTGACTGCATATTTTGCTTTATGCAGGGTCAGATTTTACAGTGGACCAGTTTCCAGTGTCGTGCGGAATTGTATTTTTAAATCATTTTCGAACTGCCCTTTTTGATTTTTTTTACAAAATCGTATTTGTAAGAGTCCCCTGTACATTCAAAATTTGGATAAGTTCTGAATCACCCTGTATATTATGTCATAATAGTTTGGGACAGTTATTATTTCCACCCAGGTTGCGCAGAAATAAAGTTTATGCTAAAGAACAAGTATCATTGAAGCTTCAGGATTAAAATATGTAATTTAGTCCTTCGAAATAAAAAATATAAATAGAATTTTTAGTTCATAGACTACAGAACTGCATCTACTAAAGTGTGATATTTCAGCCTTCATATTTGGGGACTAAGATGAACTGATACTAATTGCAAAAATAAGGAAAAACTACATATTCAATTCAATATTGTTAAGATAATTTGGCGTAGCTATAACTAAAAAAAAATTTTATAGGCCTTGAAATTGGTTTCCGTTCCATGTTAGTTTAGTCTTTATAACTGAGAACTAAAATGCATATTTAGTTCCAACGAAATTAAATTAAAGGAATATTATAATTTAATATATTACAGATAAAGGAATATTATCTACAAATTAAATTTAAATAATGTTATAATAATTTAGGAGATTTATTATTTTAACTCAGATTGCACAGGAATAACATTTGTACAAAAGAACTAAAGTGTATTTTCAATTCCTCTGAAATTAAATGTAAAATGAAGCAATAGTACAATTTAAATAATCTTATGATAGTTTAGTTCACCTATTATTTCAATCCAAGTTGCGTAAAAATAACATTTATACCAAAGAACTAAAGTGTCATATATTGTTTAAGATTGTCAGGATTAAAATATATACTTATATAATTTAGCCCTCCGAAATTAAGGCTAAAATAGAACTCTCAATTCATGGACTACAAAAAAGTTTCATAAGCCCTCAGATGGACTAAAGTGTGTTATTTCATTATTCATTTTTGAGAACTAAATAATTTAGCTGATTTTTTATTTCAACCCAAGTGTATTTTTAAATTAAATGCAAAAATAAAGGGAATTTGCAAATTCAATTTAAATTACGATAGTTTGACGCAGCTATTATTTCAACCCAGGTTCCATAAAACTAATATTTATACTAAAGAATTAAATTGTCATTTAATGCTTGAGGATTAAAATATGTAATTTAGTCCTCTGAAATAAAGACTAAGATAGAACTCTCAGTTTATAGACTACAAAAAAATATTTCATAAACCTTCAGACTGTTCTTCACCCAAGTGTATTATTACTTCAGTCTTCATTTATGAGAACTTAGTGTATTATTATTTCATCTGAAATTAAATGCAAAAATAAAGAGAATTTGCAAATTCAATTTAAATTATTGTCATGATAATTTGGCACAGGTATTACTTCGACTAAGGTGGTCGACATTAATGCCTTATAGGCCAGGAAAAAGAGCTGGGAAACCCGAGTACTTTCCCAGATAAAAATATTTTATTTGTGGGAGTATGTTAATTGCATAAGAAATATTGTCAAAACCTGTGGCGCGGCGGAAGGGTGGGGGAAGCGAACGACAGCGAGTCTGAAGAAAATGACGATAATATTCATAGTCCTGCCATTAAAAAAGCGAAATTCGCTTGAAAGTAATATATTTGACAGTCTGTAACTTCGTTGTTTTTCAACGTATCTTGACGATTTTTTTTTTAACTTAAAGCTCTTTTCATAAGCTTTCCGAATATGTAATAATATATAACTATATCACGCGCGTACCTCGTATATTTCATTTTGCAACTAAGGCTAAAAAATAAAAAACTGCAAATTTGAAATTAAAAAAAGAAAGATAGATTTCAATGTATTTTGAAATCTACCATGAAAAAAATCAGTGCGATTGTGGAAGATGCTCGGGATCGTCCAGACTAATAAATAATTAGTTAATTTGTTTATAAGGCCATAACTTGTAAACTATTCAACTTACCGATTCCAGATTTCGTGTGAGTTTAATAACTCACAGTGATAAGGAATGAGAGGATGCGATGCCAAAACGTTCTGGTAATAGTAACGTAGTTTATAAATGTTTAATTCAAAAGTCATAAATAAACTCTGTGTATAACTTTTGATCTAATCAATATTTTTTGACGCTCGAGGGCTAGTTTTGTAGGTCTTTTGAAGACGAAAAAAAAAGGACTTTACTGTTTTCTCGTGGAAACGAACGGAAAAAGTTATAAGCGAAAAACGTAAAAATTATGCAATTAACCACCCTGTAAACAATCTTCCCCCCATTTTTTTGACTGTGGAAACTAATATGTCATTGTACATAATATTTAGCATCTATAGTGATAAATTCAGCTTGCCGAAACAAAAAGACGCGTCTAACTCTGTATTTCCTGGCCTAAATTATTGAAAAATGAAACTGAAATAATAAAGTTCGAACAAGTAAAACAAGTACTAATAAAACCCTTTTAAATTCAGCCATTGGCTACGCGAGACCCGCCATCTTGATCGCGTCGTTCATTATCGAATTAATTACCCCAGGCACACCCTTACCCCTTTCCCATTGGCTCCTGCCGCCCTTCACCCTTTCCCTAACCCGTTAGTGGCGACGGCGGGTCGTTTACCTTTCACTTGTTCCATGCTCTCTAGATGCGATCACCCTTTCGCAACCCTTTCCCTCTCGATGGAATCCCTACCTGCCGGCATTGGTCGCTTAACCCTTGCATTATCGACCTCGCGCAACCCTTTCCGTTTACCCCTCGGGCGGAGGGCACAATGGACGGGTCCATGGGAATGAGATTTGTAAGCTTATGTAATGGTGACGTTGTGCCTGGGAAGTTGCGTCAGGTTGGGTGGATGTTGTCGAGGTGTTTGAGGAATAAATACCTTGTAGGTAACATACACAAGTGTGAGAATTATGGTAAGGGTAGAATGTGTGGAAGGATGAATTTGGTCACCTGTATGGAGTTTGTGTGTGGTTGGACTTGTTTGCGTTTAAATTTTATGGGAAATATGTATGTTAACCCCTCTCAAAGACTTATTTTTATTTTTCAAGAGGTACCTACTATGACAAAGTCACAATGGGATCGTTTCCACAAATGAAACTATGAAATAACACAGAAATATAACACTTTTAGTAAATACACTGTAAAAAATTTCACTCAAATGTCACTGAATAATGTATCAATTTGGATCAGAAATGAGTGTTTTACTCATATCCGAGTTACTGCAAACTATCAATTTATCGACTTTTGACTCTATCTGAGGAGTATATAAAACCAATTTAGAGTTGACTTTTTCTCTAATATGATTTAAATTTAACTGTTATTGACTCATTTTTTACTCAGACTTGGTTTTTAATGACTCAATATTGGGTGCAAAAATAAATCACTCAAATGATTAATTAGTACACAAAGTTGAAATTAATCTAACGGGTCCCTATCAACTGTGGTTGAGATTACAGAAGCAATATGTAAGTGGTGCCATCTTCACGACGTCATTCAAATTACTCGAAATTAATATACGAGTACATTTAAACGGACCATATAAATAAAAATTTGAAAATATCGAAGATATATCTAGATAGGACAATAATGAATTATTAATAGGTCTACTGTTTAGACGTACTATGGTGGTAACCAGTGTTGGGCATTAATCAATTAAATTTTCAATCAATTAATTGATTGATTAATTAATTGAGATTTAAAATATTGTCTGTAAAAGATCTGTATAGAAGCCACTGTAGTAGTTTAGTAGTTTACGACTCTAATACTGCTAACAATAAAAAGTCAACTGTTAATTGGTCTCACATACCGAATAGAGTCAGAATAGAGTCAAAAGTCACTCAATTGACAGCAGAAACTAGGATTTTATAATAAAATTTTCATTTTTGTTGGATTACTTTAACTCATAAAATTTCACTTAATCTGGTGTGGACAGAAATTGATACATTATTGAGAAAAATTGAATGAATTTGACTGATTTTTTTTTTACAGTATACCACAACAGAAAACGTAAAAGTAGTTTCGGAAAGGAAATTTTTAAAATTTGCTATCAAACGCATTAAAATACCCCAAAACATCTTTAAAATATATTAAAAAAAGTAAAATATATCAAAATACCAAAATATCTAAAAAATCATGGAAATACCTCGCAGTTCAAAAATTTCTAAAAATGCCGAAATATCTACAAATCATTCAAAATCCTTCGAAGGATTTTAAGGTGCCAGTCGAAATTACTTCGAAAAGCCTCGAATCCTTCGAAAACCTCTCAATACGTTGAAATTTCTCGAAACTTCCAAAATATATCTGAATACATTGAAACACCTCGAAAATTTCAAAATACTTCGAAGATCCTGGAACCACTAACTTCAAAATACTTCTAAAACCTACAAATTTATTGAAATATATCGAAAGGTCAAAAGTAAATCGCCAGACGATGAAAATTAATGCGTAGAAATTAGAAAAAAATATAACAAAATGATGGCGATGACGTATTCGATCAATCCCGTTTCCCCGAATTTACGTGGTTGTTTTTAAACCGGTATGAAGTCAACTGGCAGCAGTGGCTTTTCAGAGGGGGCAATACGGCATGTTAATTGAACAGCGGAATCCTACCTACGTTGCTCTTCGTAAGCGTTCGGAACAGGATCACATTCTCCTTAAATTTAAACTGTTCACGGTTGCTTGGTTGCTATCTACTTTACGTAATGACAGTAGTATAATTTAGCTAACCTAGGTATAAGTCAGAGAAAAACTTGAAACGATATTAAAGTATTTTTATTTGTTTTTTTATTATGTACGTTTTTTAACAGAGCAAAATTAATTAGTTTAAAAGTTAATTATTATTATTTACAATAATTGGTAGCTTATCTAAATACCAATATCAGTTAAATTGAGTAAATCATGTAAAAAATATGTATACAGGGTGGTCTAGATTGTAATAGACAAACTTCAGGAAAGTACTAAACAGCAAAAATTAACATCACTTTCCTCTATGAACATAGGCGCAAAAAGCCACCGTTTATGAGATACAAGGCGCTGAAATTAACAAAAATAAAACAACCATTTTTTTTAAATATCTTCAGCAAATTTATACAAATTTGGTACACATTTTTTTTAAATAATTCTCCTAGTTCTATTTGCATACAGTCCAAATTCAAAAACTTCCCTATTTAAAGTAAAACTTCTACGCCACTGAATTAATTGGTAATATGAATACATTTTATAACGGCCTGAAACATTCCGGATCAAAGAAAAGTCTTTTATTTTTGTCATCAATCATATTACCAATTAATTCAATGGCGTAGATGATTTACTTTAAATAAGGAAACAATATCCTTGTTTCACCGCCACTGGTTTTTGAATTTGGACTGTGTACATACAGAACTAGGAGAAATATTTGTAAAAAAATGTGTACCAAATTTGGATAAATTTGATGAAGTAATTTTCCAGATATTTAAAAAAATTGTTTTATCTTTGATAATTTCAACGCCCTGTATCTCATAAACGGTGGCTTTCTGCGCCTATGTTCATAGAGCAAAGTGATGTTAATTTTTGCTGTTTAGTACTTTCCCGAAGTTTGTATATTAAAATCTGGACCACCCTGTATGTTTTTAAAACAATATGTATAATGTTTTTTTAATGTTCGATACTTTATCCACATTGATGTAAAAAAAATATGATGACTAAAATAACACGTCGCTAAGCCATATAAGAGCAATATTTTTTACTAAATTATGTTCGATTGTCATTCTCTAAGAGATAGTTTAAAACTTAAGAACTGACAACGCTGGTATTACACTCATACCACTTACCAGACTAATTCCTGGCATCCTGGTTTATGCCGAGAGAAATTAAAGTGTAGTTTAAAAACTAATTATATGATTTAAAGAAAAGATTTTAAAGATTTTCAGATTAGTATTAACGGAAACACATACTATTACCATTCTCCTCCCCCCCCCATAAAAAGTAAAAAACTAAATTGTTTGTAGTTTTTTAAAATAAACTTTTTCAAAGAGAGTTTATTTATAACATAATTGTTTAGGACGCCAACATTATTACCCACTTAACATAGTTCGAAGCCTATAATCGTTACTGAGGTCTTTCCCAACGACCTTGACGTCGCAAGATCGTCCATCGTACGCCACAATCAACTATTTTCCGAAAAAAAAACGCCACTTCGATCGTTAACAGTATCGATCCGACCTGACCCCTGGTCTAGCACCACTACCATTGGCCGGTCTCGCAACTGTTAGGGTAAAATGCTCCCCCAATGTCCATGGGGACTGACCCTTCCTCTCTTCGGATGCAAAAAAAAAACACCGTTAACTCGATCTGAGTCATACGGGTTGGATTCGGGAAGACAAACATGGTGGCCGAAGGGTGGGGTGAACGGCGAGTGTTTTATAACGTGAATGGGCCCACAGAAAATGTGAAAATAACATATGTACGCGCATAATGGTCAGCCGAGAGCGTCGGGAAACGAATGGGTCTCGCTATTGCCGGAAATAATTGATGGTCTTTTGTGTCGATTGAGATGGACTAATGTATGGTGTGGCTTGGCTAATTTGGGCGATTGATTCTTTTTTGTTATTCAGATTCGGTGACGGGAATAGTTTTCATAGACGATATGGTTCAAGTCTATTTGCGATAAGTTTGCAATGACGTCACAGCGAGCAATGGTACAGTGTTGCCAGGTTGCATTTTTTTGAGTAGGTATTTCAGAAAATGTTCTTTTTGACTTATAATAGTTACATACAAAACAAGATATTCAGGGTGTTCTACAAGCTCTATAACAAACTTTGACAGATTAGTAGCTGGATTAATTTCAAACAGTTTCTTAAATGAACATAGATCCGATTCGTTTTTGTTTACAAGTTACAAGCATTTCAAAAAATTTAATTTCATATTTCAGTCAAAGCAAATAAATAAAAATAATGGTCGCTGTAACAATAATGATTATTTGTGTTTAAACATTAGTTAATCTTGATTAATCAAACCAAATGCTACCATTTATTCGGGAAATCATCTAACCAAGCAATTACTTGTCTCCCTATATGTGGTGGTGCACCATCTTGCTAATGCCACATATTCTGAACTATATTAAACCCTACGCCATCAATGAAATCAAAAAAGGTTGTTTTCCAAGAAAGTTCTATACAGATCTGTATTTAAAACATGTTCAGGAAGTAAATTATTGTTGAAAACGCTACCCCAAACGTTGACACTGAAACGTTGCTGAAATCGTATTGATCTAATTGCATGTGAATTTTGTAACGCTCAGATATGTTCATTATGATTACACAGCCCCGCAAAATAAAAAAGTGGGAGGTCCGAAAGACAAAACCATGTTAGCTATATATGTTTCTGGGGCCGCTGAATCTGAATCCGGTGTCATTTGACCCGATTAGCTTTGGTTGAAGGTCAGTTCAAGGTCAAATGTAGAAAATCAATTGCCAACAAAGTGAACCTACATATCTTTGTTTTTAGGGTCAGTGAATCCGAATACGATGTCTGTTTGACCAGATCAGGCCTGGGTTAAGGTCGGTTAAAGGTCAAATGTAGGGAATCAATTGCCATTGACATTTTTCTTTGCCTTCCATAAAAATATATATTTTTTTAGTTCAGCTTTTTAAAATCACCCTGTAGAAAATCGAATGCACGCAGAAAACGACAAAAAATAAAATAAAATCGACCTATTTCGGTGTTTTTATTAAAAAAAAATATTACAGGTTTACTTAATTTGTTCCATAATTTAGTTGCTTACTATATATAAAAATATGTATATGTAAATATGTCAAAAATCTATGTAAATTTCCACAATTTTTATCAGTGTAGTTCATTAGAACTTGTTGCGTTGACTATGACCAAAAATCAAATGTAGAAATTTGTTTCTGAAATTAAAAGACACTGTACCGAATTTCGCTCATAATAATAATAATAATAATAATTTATTTCCTCTAAGACAAAATATAAATTTGTATAGGAACTGTCAAAATAATTGCCTTACAAACTAAACCATAAAAACACATTTTTAAAAACTTTTAAATTTTTAGCATGCTTAATGTGATCACTTAAATGATTAAAAATCTTAAGATCAAGACAAGTCGGTGAATTCAATGAAATTTTATATTTATAAAAGTTTATATTTATCATTTTGCCTTATTCTTCAAAAATTTATATTTATTTATATACAAATATACAGATAGTTCACAAATCCACAGACAGCATAAAGTTAAAATTCGAAAATCCTTAAATATATTCCTACACGACACAATATTCGCAACACCTGCCATACATCTTAATATTTTTTTTGTTTTTGAATAAAAATATCTGAAAATGAGGTTGAACCACACCATAAGCACAAACCATACCTCAACCTAGACTCGACTAAACCGTAATATGCATATATTAAGTTGTTGTTTAGTTAAAACAGATTTTACATTCCGAATTAAATATGTCACAGAACTTAATTTAATATTCAATTGTTCACAATGTAATTTCCAATAGCAATTCCCAAAAACTTAATAGTATTATTAATAACCAAATTGTGCTTTCCAATTTTTAATTTCAATGAATTACAAATTTTTTGACGATTGTGAAATCTTATATACTGAGTTTTCTCTACATTACAGTGTTGTTTGTTAGAAACGTACCAGTTATTTAAAACATCTAGCACCCTATTACATTTATATTTTCCATCATTATCAGATTTAGCTGAAATAATAACAGATTGATCATCGGCATACATAGAAAGAAACATTTCTGGTATTAAAGTATCTAATTCATTGGTGTATAAAATAAACAGTATCGGGTCCAGAAGTGAACCTTGAGGAACTCCTATTTCAACTGCTTTACTCTCCGAGTTAAAAATTTTGTGTAAACCACCATGTTCATCACAAATTCATTCAAATAAGCATATTCAAATATAAGAGAGAAAGCAGAACATATGGTAACAGGTCTATAATTGCTAACTAACTTCGGATCGTTCTTTTTGTATTTTTTAGTTTACTTTTCAACAGTTGTAATAATTCTTCCCTTACACAGGGTTGCATAAAAGGAGAATGCTCGAAATTTTTAACATCTGCAACAGACATAGTGTGATTTGGAATTTTATTCACAATATTAACGGGGATGTTATATAATTTATATAAAAAAACGTCATAGAAACGATTATATTATCATTTACCTCTAAGGACTACTTTCCCAAACAGATTCGTATCACCCCGTATATGCAGAAGATATAATACACAAATTACTTTCCTCCTAGGCAATTTTGTATCCTCTTCGCTCCCGCAGGCCATGTTTCGAACAAATCGCATTAAAAGTTACCCGTACAACCCATTAGAGTGGCACCTTTTAAGCAAAAAATCCTCCGCAGTAATACGGCGGAGCTGCCGAAAAGGGTGTGCTGCAATTTGCCCTAAAAGATTGATGAATAATTCCTTAAGTTTCGAAATAAGTGGATCTGCATCCCCGCGATGCTTTCAGCTCGGGAATTTTTTATTAGCCAAAGTGGGATGAGACGCGGTTCATGCATTTTTTACTACAGCGCCTTCCGTGAAACGCCAAGCGACACTTCTGCCTTGCATGTTAAAGCGTTTGGATTTTGGATTAGTTCGGTAGATACAGCTACCAACCTTCTATCCACATGCAATCTCTATGCCTTAATATTATTAACCCACTTATTTTTTTACCAGCCCGATTTCAAGTCATTATAATATTGAAAATCTACTAGTACGTTGGAATATTTTGAACAAGAAACACTCCTGAGCAAAACTAAAATACTAGAAGCTTTTCTAAAAAAACAAAATCTAGTATTCTAACATCCCGACTTAGATCGACCTTCACCCATCCAGTTTTCTAATGAAATTTGAATTTTGATAATATTATTAATAAACAAAACTTGATTTGGTCGACATCCAATTTTCTTGCACAGCTATTTTTAATAAAAACATAAAGTTCAATTCAATTCAAAGTTCAATTCAATTCAATTCAAAATTCAATTCAATTCAATTCAAATCAAAATTAAAGTTCAATTCAAAGTTACCCGTTTATACCTGGTCTACCTGGTTTTATGCAAGGAACAAAAATATCGACCAAACTTTGGCATATTGTATACATATTTTTCTTTCAATTGGTAATACCGCGCCTAAATAATAATAATAATAATACATTTATTCTCAACGGATTAATACCCAATTACAGAGAAAAAAAAATATATGTAAGACAAAGTGTATAACAAAAAAAGTAGTTCACAATATACGACAAAAAAAAAGGAAAAAGAAAAACAACAATTAAGCAGGATAACCCATCAATAACTATAGCGTGGACTTAAACTTAGCNAATGTTGCCATCTTACATAGGAAAGTTTTCGAGTAAATGACGATTGAATGTTAGAAAACCCAAATCAATTAAAATAAAGCAAAAACGTTATCAAATTTAGTTTTTCGAAATGCTTGAAGTTTTTTATGGATCACGTAGGTGTAAATCTTTACAAAGTGTAAGAGTTATACCGACTTTCTAAGTATTGTAAGCGATATAAAAATTGTTGAATTTAAAATATTATGGCACATTTAACTGTCACACAAAGAATTGAAATTTTAATTCTTATCGGATGCGGGGATAAGACTAGAACGCAGCAGGAAGTTTGCGATTTATTTCATGAAAAACATCCAGATCGCCGTATCAGCCAATCAACAGTCAGTAAGATAGAATCTAAATTTAGAGAAACTGGCAATGTTGTAGATATTCCAAAACCTGGGGTCCAAGCGTTAATGAAGACCACAAACAGAACATTTTGATAAATATGGTATGCTGAGGCAGAAAAAATATCATCCCTACAAAATTCAACTTGTGCAGGAACTCAATGAAGACGATCCCGACGGCCGCCTACACTTTTGTGAAATTATGATGGATTTATGTCAAGTAAATAGAGATTTACACCGGCAAATACTTTTTTCATACGAGGCCACGTTTTATCTCAATGGTACAGTGAACCGTCAAACTTGCAGGTATTGGAATCGGGAAAATCCTCATTGGATGGCAGAGACACATACCCAAAACCCACAGAAATTAAATGTGTGGGCTGGAATAGTTGACAACAGAATAGTAGAGCCTTTCTTCTTTGAAGGAACCCTTACAGGAGAAAGATATTTAGAGTTTTTACAAAATAACGTTGTTTTAGCGCTTGCAGTAATTTTTCCTAACGATAATGACCCTGATATTCCTGATGACACCATATGGTTTCAGCAAGACGGTGCAAATCCGCACTACGCGCGCCCTGTTCGAGATGTTCTGGACAATTGTTTTCGTAGGAGGTGGATCGGCAGACGAGGACCGATAGAATGGCCCGCGAGATCACCAGATCTTACACCCCTGGACTATTTCTTATGGGGCTACTTAAAGTCCAAAGTGTACGTTAATAGACCGCATAATTTAGAAGAACTCCAAAATTGTATTATAGATGAAACACACAGTACCCCAGAAATAATTCATAAAGTGCAAGAAGAATTTCTACACAGACTTGCGTATTGTCAAGAAGTCGGTGGGTGGCAATTCGAACACTTAATTTAGGTAGAAAACTTAATGAATTGTATTTGCTTGACATAGGAATTGTTATTTTTTTAATGAATAAAATTTACGTTTTCTAACATTCAATCGTCATTTACTCGAAAACTTTCCTATGTAAGATGGCAACATTTTAATACTTCGGATCGACAATGAAACGATCTTTCAGAATCAAGAAAAAAATAGGGGGTTGCTATTTAAAAAAAATGCCGATGACGTCATTACTCGAAAACAAATGACGGTTGAAAATCGACTTTTATGCTAAAATATGTATTTTTTAAATTATGCTAAAATATGTATTTTTTAAATACAAAATTTGTTTCGTTTTTACTGAATTTATTCCATACTTTAGGCGCGTACCGCATATTTTCCAAAAACTCAATAACTACATTCATGAAAAAAAATTAACAACTTTAATTTTTTTATTAAAAACAGATGTCGACCAAATCAAGTTTTGTATATTATATTTATTTATTATATTCTGAAAATTCAAATTTCATTAGAAAACTCGATGGGTGAAGGCTGATCTAAGTCGGGAATTTGTACTATAGGCGAAACATAGAAACTCGGAAAAGGTAAAAATCAAATTGAAAATGGCTCTACATACTTAAAACATACGGCGGCGATGAAGTGCAGCCACAGAAATGAAAATCGATGAAGATATTTCTAGAAATGTTAAGAGAGATTAAAATAATGTACTCGTTATTGCCTAAATCAAAATCCGTAAACAGCCGTTATTAGTAATGCAACATTTTAACTAACAATAAGATTGTGATGAAAAGAGTAAAACATATATACTCCAGTCGAATTACATCTTAAAATCCGAAAACTTGAAAAAATTATTAGTAGACATTTTATTGCACTGTATGACAGGGAAGTGTATGTAGAATGATAATATCAAAAAAAGTAACAGAAAGGAGACAAATTGCAAATAAGTGGCAAATTTATTTCTCCACTTAAATATCTTGTAAATATCATTTGAGACAGGTGCATTTCTAGAAATTCTAAAACTAGGAAAAATTTGTTCCAGTTTTCAAGAAGAATGATCCGATGTCTTTGGATAACTATAGACCTGTATCCGTGCTTAAGGGATTCTCTAAAATATTTGAATTTTAATTTCTTGAGCGACTACTTACTTTTATCAAAAAATTCCGTATTCTCACCAACAATCAGCATGGATTACGTATAGGCAAATCTACGACTACAGCTGTACACTCNATTCAAGAAAAAAAATTAACAACTTTAATTTTTTTATTAAAAACAGATGTCGACCAAATCAAGTTTTGTATATTATATTTATTTATTATATTCTGAAAATTCAAATTTCATTAGAAAACTCGATGGGTGAAGGCTGATCTAAGTCGGGAATTTGTACTATAGGCGAAACATAGAAACTCGGAAAAGGTAAAAATCAAATTGAAAATGGCTCTACATACTTAAAACATACGGCGGCGATGAAGTGCAGCCACAGAAATGAAAATCGATGAAGATATTTCTAGAAATGTTAAGAGAGATTAAAATAATGTACTCGTTATTGCCTAAATCAAAATCCGTAAACAGCCGTTATTAGTAATGCAACATTTTAACTAACAATAAGATTGTGATGAAAAGAGTAAAACATATATACTCCAGTCGAATTACATCTTAAAATCCGAAAACTTGAAAAAATTATTAGTAGACATTTTATTGCACTGTATGACAGGGAAGTGTATGTAGAATGATAATATCAAAAAAAGTAACAGAAAGGAGACAAATTGCAAATAAGTGGCAAATTTATTTCTCCACTTAAATATCTTGTAAATATCATTTGAGACAGGTGCATTTCTAGAAATTCTAAAACTAGGAAAAATTTGTTCCAGTTTTCAAGAAGAATGATCCGATGTCTTTGGATAACTATAGACCTGTATCCGTGCTTAAGGGATTCTCTAAAATATTTGAATTTTAATTTCTTGAGCGACTACTTACTTTTATCAAAAAATTCCGTATTCTCACCAACAATCAGCATGGATTACGTATAGGCAAATCTACGACTACAGCTGTACACTCACTATATGAGAAAATTTAAAACTTTTTGGAAAACGGCGAGTGTCCTGTTGGGATCTTTTGCGATCTCAGCAGGGCATTTGATTGTGTTAATCATGAAATTTTAATATCGAAATTAAATTACTATGGTATTCGAGGACCCGTATTAAATTGGATCTTTACTTTTATTGAAAATAGGAAACAATTTGTAAACATAAATTATAATAATCAGACTGTTTGTGCTAAATATAACTCGGAATGCTCTTTGGTAACGTTGGGTGTACCACAGGGATCTGTATTAGGCTCTGTGTTATTTTTACTATATACAAATATGGATACTCTCAACTAATACTCATTTTACCATGTAAGCTGATGATACGTCTTTAGTAGATAATATCTAACAAGTCAAATCGGACCTTAAAACTTGAATGTGATATTTTATTGAATAACTTAAGGATACGGAGTACGGAGGTACGTCTAAAGTCTAACGAGAGTTTCTGTAGATTTGCTAGTGATTAAAGTAGTAAGCCTTTAGATTTGGCAACGTTGCACTTGGCTGGCTTTGTTTGGATGCCTAAGTTTGAAATATACATTATATGTCACACCTGCGAATTTCAAATAATACGCTACTTTGAGAACCACGGCGTTGCCGCTATCACGCATATGGAGGTTAAGTTAGTCAACGACAACAGTTTGAAGGAGAATTATTATAAATTATGTATCTTACAAGTACCTAATCGATTTCTACGAGCTGTCATACGCTTCCTTAGATATCGGTTTCCCATTTATACAAGTTGCTGTGGAAACTGTTCGTCAATTGTTGCGCATTCTAAGTGGAAAGACCAAAAAATCTGCATTCTCATAAGACTCCGTAGTAAATCGTGAAAAATTATTTTATTAATAGCTCATCTCTTAGGTATCCAAACTAGTCATAATTTTTTTTGAGGAATTTCTTCGTATTAATAAGCTTATATTAATATTTTTTTATGAATATTTGTTCGTCAATTCCAAATCAGATAAACCCCCTTAAGTAACTGGTTTGCCCAAAATTCATTACACTTTGATATTGAAAAAACTCAAGCACTTTGATTTTGCACTGTTCAAAATAGAAATTGTGAAACATTAAATTTGAATATTAGTAGTTCTCTACCTACTGATACTGTGACAGTAAAATTTTTAGGTCAAAATTTGGACACAAACCTTAAATAGAAATGTAACTGTAAAAATATAATATCTAAATTGTCTTCAATAACTTATTTATTTCGAAATATTACAACAGTCCTAAGTACCGATCAACTTCTTTGTTTATACTATGCCCAAGTTGAATCTCGATTGAGGTATGGTGTTTATTTCTGAGGTAATTCAACTCTTTCGTCCCATGTTTTTATTGCGTAGAAACGTGTTTTAAGATGTATGTTTGGTGTTTCAAGTACTCATTCTTGTAGAAATATATTTAAACGTTATAGAATTCTCACGTTGCCAGGTATTTATATTTTTGAAATGTGCGTACATATTTCAAACACAAAAGCAAATAAATAACGAGTTTCACAATGTCAATACCAAACAAAAACATAATTTGTATGTAGCATTTTCACGATTAAACTTAACTACTCGTTCTTCAAACTTTGTAGGGCCGAAAATATTTAATTGTTTACCTGTGGAACTAAAAAATGTAAATTTATTTATTTTTACAACGATTTGGAAGTATTTAAGAACAACCAACACGTGTTTCGTAAAATAGATACACTAATGTGCTTAAAACTTACAAAAAACGATATAAAAGAATATTCCTAAATTTAAATAAAGTAAAAATTTAACATTAGCCGTGTTATTCCTAATGCGCATGCTCGAGAAGAATAGCCTCATACGCAGGTGAGATCTTGTTGATATGTTATCGCCGTCTTGTTTGTTTAATCTTGGCATTTTCTAGTTCTACTAAGTATTTTTATTGTTTTTCTTGGTGTTGGACTGTGTCAATGTGTTTATCGGGTGTTTTTTCTTCAAGTGGTTTATTATAGACGTACTCTTAACCACAACCAAACTTACATGAAATTATCTTTAATGCGCATGCTCAGTAACATTGATATAATTTTAATTTATTAATTACTATAAAAGTCAATATTGTTTTATAAATTTAAACATACAGGGTGTTTTGAATGGAGTAGCATAAATATTTCAGAAGAACACGATCTGCAAAAAATCGCCTTAGTAAAATGTTCACCCCTGAAGAGATATGGGCCATCAAAGTTTCCAAAAAAAATTATGAAAATTGGCTGTAATTTGAAAAACGAACAAAGTACAAATAACACATTTTTTACAGGTTGTTTACTAATACAGATGCGAGTTTTCAACTATTTTTCGAAAATTTTAACTCCTCGAAAGGGGTTGAAATAACCACAAATACACACTCTTTACAGTAGTTGCACAAATAACTGTTTGAATGTCGCAGAAACTTTTATTAAATAGACNAAAGTTTTAAAGGAAAATTGCTAGAGAGGTAAAAGTTTCTAAAAGAACCAGTTTATCTAATGCGTATTTTTGGATATCGAGTTTTTACGAAATATAAAAGTTATGGCAAAAAATGGCTTGAGGGGTGGTTATTTCAACCCCTTTCGAGGGGTTAAAATTTTCGAAAAATAGTTGAAAACTCGCATCTGTATTAGTAAACAACCTGTAAAAAATTTGTTATTTGTACCTCGTTCGGTTTTCAAATTACAGCCAATTTTCATAATTTTTTTGGAAACTTTGATGGCCCATATCTCTTCAGGGGTGAACATTTTACTAAGGCGATTTTTTGCAGATCGTGTTCTTTTGAAATGTAGATTCACTGGTATCATTTATGCTACTCCATTCAAAAACACCCTGTATAAATTATATAATTCTTTTGGTTTGTCACTTGGGGTTTGAAACTTCTTAAATATTTCTAATATTGCCAGAATATCGCAATATTTAAGGTCGTGACAAAGAAGCCATTTTCTTGGGACTTATGTCCAATGTACATACGGTCGATCTAGTCAAAATATTGAGAAATTCTTCATGACAATGTGCACTTTGGGGTTGCCTATTATTTGGTGTATGTGACGTCACTACTAAAAAGGTCTATTGTCCCAGGGTCAGGAAAAGTGACCCTCGGGAATTCGCTCTTTTTGCATTAAATAGTGTTGGACTGAGATTTTAGAGAAATTAGAGGGTTAAACTTTTATTTTCAGAAAATTTTACATTGAATCATCCTCAATTCACTGACGACCACTTTTAAATCGCGAAAACCAGAACATCATCTCCGTAAGCTTGTTTCAAAAGTTGAAACGTTTCCGTGAAAGTTTTCCCCAGTTTCACGCAAAATTTTACGTTGCGTGTCGTTATTCCAGAAAATCGCACATTTCAAAAATCGTCACTAACACTTAAACAGGTTGCACTCAAATAACAATATCACGAAAACTAAATGAGGTATCAAAAATCCAAGAACATGTGGTTCCAGAGGAGGTTATGTGCAACGCAGTGGTGTCAACTACTTTTCACTAAGTACCTCCATTGGCGCGAAATTCAAAAAGGTCGGTTAATTTCTCGTATTTTAAGAATTGTGAGTTTATCAAGTATTTGAAATTTCAAAATGGTGGGGTTATGACTTTATTTGATACACCTACTGCATTCCTTTCTTCAATCTATAAAAACTAGTTCTTCCTGATACAAATGAAGACAAAAATGGTTTCGTTGCCAATCTCCACCAGAAATCAAGTGATCTGTGCAAACTACAAAGCCATGAACAAACGACTAACGATTTACTACCTCCACGTACTTGTTTATTTACCACAGCCATTCCAGCCTCATTTCCCAAACTATTTACGGCATCCAAAAAAAAAAAAAGAATCCGGGGCCGACCTCAAATACCGCAAGGGTTCCGTCGCACAAACAAACACTTATTAGTTGTATAAATAATGGAATCAACTCCATCCACCCTTTATTTACGAGAGGTTTACGGCACCGCTATAAAATTTTAAGAGAGGCGCGTGGCCAGGTAAAAAACCGACAAAAAAACGCCATCGCAAGGGTTACCGGGTGCAGCGGTGGTGGTGGTGGTACCCGAAGACGCGTGGAAGGCGCGTTCTTTTTATTAAGCTATCAGAGGTTAACCGCTTATTAGCGCTTTATAGCGGCACGCGTCCAGGTAGAAGAAGGGGTGCCATTCGGTTTTTTAGCCGACGTGGGAAGGGTTTTTTAATGAATTGGTGCCCTGCCGACGTCTGCCTACCGTGTAATGAGCGGTTTTAGGATGTCGTACCACGGGCCGGAATTCGGTTACGTTGGGGGGAGGCTAATTTATTAATTTAACGATTGTACAGGGTGTCGCACGTCGCCTCAACAGTCAAAAAGCACTTTCCTGGCCGTATTTCCTAAGCGTATTCTAGTTTATGATGAATATTTTCTTATACAGGGCGTTTTCCAATGTGGCGCGGGTTTTCCTTCAAACATACATATCAAATAGTAGTCCAACCAAATTACACTTGGAGAAAAAAAAATTGTTATCTGGACTTTTATAAGTGGAAATGGTAAAAGGGCTTATAATAAACCTAAAAAAAATAAATGCGTGAGCAGGGGAGGCGGAGGGTTGATTTGGGGGGTTAAAAAGTTGTGAAGAATTGTATGATTGGGATTGTTGACATCAAACAAAAAAGTATGCAACAAAAAGTTACAAAAGCTACAAAAGTTGTAGATTATGCAAAAATCTACAACTTTTGTAGAAAACACTTTTTTAGATAACCTCAAAATTTCCGAGAAAAATGCGAAAAACAGGTTTTTTTTTTGATTTTTCGTTTTTTATTTCCCATTTCCGCAAAAATAATTTAATTTTGACGAGACTTGGTGAAAGTATACACTTCTGTGCCTTAAATAACCACAATTTTTTTTAGATAAAAAAATCAAGAAGCTTCTGAGATATTAATTTTCTCCGGTCTGAAACACTTTTTTTCAAAGAAAAATTCTAAGAAAAATCATCGTACAGAGTTCTGCCGATGATCATTTTTTTCATTTTGACATATATAGGTACTTTTTGGTGAAATAAAAAAATCTGTAATCACAGTTCAAAAACATAAAACAAACAATAAAAAATGACGCAACAATTTTTCAATAATTGTTGATAATTTGTTTAAATTTTAAAAAATTTAAAAACCGATTACATCATTAAATTCTACGGAAAAAAATGCAAAAAACTGTGTCTCATTATTTAACCCAAAGCTTTATTTTTGTACAGTATTGCTATAAACATCTAAGTCGAATTACAAATGCACAAATGATAAATTATCTCTGGTTGATTTGAGATTTCAGCAATACAAAGTATTAACTGTAGTGTTGACGGGAAACCCGAAAACCCGAAATTTTGCAAAATTGTTTTAATTTTTTTCTGGCTTTATTTGAAAACGAATTTTAAAATAAATTACATATTTACAATGCCACTTTTTTCGCTATATCGAATGGCTTCAACAATTTTGGCAATCCGACGTTTCGTCTTCGAGGGGCCATCATCATCTTAATTTTTTTAATACGTCGCTGCTATTTTTATGACAAAATCTAAAGCCATTTTTAATTCTGGATTAGATGATATTACTATTGTGATAGCTAAAAGAAGCTAAAAACTTTTTAAGCGATTACAATACTAATATTATCTAATTCAGAATTAAAAATAACTTTAGATTTTGTCATAAAAATAGCAGCGACGTATTTAAAAAAATTAACCTGATGATGGCCCCTCGAAGACGAAACGTCGGATTGCAAAAATGTTGACGCCATTGTATAGAGCGAAAAAAGTGGCACTGTAAATATGTAATTTATTTTAAAATTCGTTTTCAAATAAAGCCAGAAAAAATTAAACAATTTTGCAAAATTTCGGGTTTTTCCGGATATCTCCGGAACTACCCGGAATTTTAAAACTTTCTAAACAGCATATTGTTAGGTATAAAAAAACACAACGTTTTTCTAATCTGAGCCACCCCGTATCTCTTGCCGTTTTCTAGATCCTAATGCTATCCCATGCTTATCTTGGACACACTGTATATCTATGAATTCATCAAAATTTTAAAAAAGTAGGTACACTAATCGATCCTGTGGAAATTAAATTATTATTTATGTATTTTATTTATTCACTATTCGACTTAGATGTTTATAGCAATACTGTACAAAAATAAAGAGTTGGGTCAAACAGTGAGACAGTTTTTATTTGTATTTTTTTCCGTAGAATTGAATGGTGTAATCAGTTTTTGATTTTTTCCTAAATTTAAACAAATTATCAACAATTACTGAAAAATTCATTGTTGCAAGTCATTTTTTATTTTATTTTTTTGTATTTTTGAGCATATTCTTGAATTGTGATTACAGATTTTTTTATTTCTCCAAAAAGTATATGTCAAAACGAAAAAAATTGTCACCGGCAGAACTCTGTACGATAATTTTTCTAAGTAGAGTTTTTCTTTTAAAAAAAAATGTTTCAGACCGAAAAAAATGAATATCTCGGAAACTCCTTGATTTTTTTTATCTAAAAAAATTAGTGGTTACTTAAGATACAGAAAGGTATACTTTCACCAAGTCTCGCCAAAATTAAATTATTTTTGCGGAAATGGGAAATAAAAAACGAAAAATCAGGAAAAAACCTGTTTTTCGCATTTTTCTCGGAAATTTTGAGGTTATCTTAAAAAGTGACCTCTACAAACGTAGATATTTGTATGATCTACAACTTTTGTATGGAATACTTTTTTGTTTGACATCAATTTTTGCCAGAAATCCCAATGATATAATTTTTTACAACTTTTCAACCCCCCAAATCAACCCTCCCCCACCCTTGCTCAAGCATTTATTATTTTTCTTTTATTATAAACCCCTTTACCATTTCGACTTATAAAAGTCCAGGTAATTTTCTTTTTTTTCCCCTCTAAATGAGTTATTTCGATCGGTCTATAGGAAGCAACAAAATGTTTAAAAAAGTAAAAAACAAACAGTATTAAACAAAGATGGGGAACTGAAAAGTACAAGTGCTCGTTTGTACAGCGGTCGTATTTTTTTAAAACGGTCAGCGACATTGAACAGGTCGTTTTATTTAAAAAAAAATTGTCTCTTGAGAAAATCGCTTACAGAAAGCCATTCTTGAGAAAAATGGCATTATTTGCAGGACTGTGCGTTTCGGTTAGCGTAGTAGTGTTACGGATTTAAAACTCTGATATCAGTAGGCGTTGAAAACAAGATGCTGATTTCTGTGGTAATGGTATTATTGTCGTGTTTCTTTAGGATTCTCATCACTCCACATATGCAAATTATGAAAATTTACAACTCCGTTCCTTATAAAACAAGATTCGTCGGTACAAAACAATTTTTGAAGCAAATTATTATCTTCCGCGAAGCCATTCATCCACCAGCGCGCAGCGACAAAATTGTAAACGTGCGTTGGGATCTAAATTTTCAAGTTCTTGAGCAGGAGTTAAATGAAATGGCCGAAGAAGTTTATTTTTTAAAGTTTTGTGAACATTAGTTTTACATACATTTAATTGTCTTGATACACTGTGGACACTTAATACCCGTTTTAAAAAAATACGACCACTGTTTGACCGCTAAAAGGAAGAGGTAACCGGAGAAAACTATCACCCAGTATATCGATTTGCCTAAAGCTTTAAGAAATAATACGCCATAACAGTCCAAATAAATGCGCCAAAATATGCAGTCAATCGTTGTCGGTGAAATTTGCGGATACCCTGTATTTTACAGCTGTTTGTTGTATCTGCAGAAAAACTATTATTTTTTTCACATTGAAGATGAATTTTCGAGACAAAACGTCTGAATCTGGTACGAGCTGAGGCAGTACAGTATTTGGGGGTCATGAAGGCTTGCAAAACATGTAATAAAATTTCCAGGGCAGTATTTAAAAAAAAATGTTGTTGATGATGGTCCTGGAGAGACGAAACGTTACATATAAAAAATGGTTATGCCAGTCGATAGAGGGCAAAAAGTTGCCATGAGTCTTCTTTTTTCATTGTCACCTCAAACAAGGCTGAAATGAAGCAAAAACGGTTTTTTTTTTCAAATATTTTGAAAACTAATCATGTTAGCCTTCATTTTTTAATATAACTTGTATAGGTCGCTTAGATTCTAGAACTTATTCTTTATTCCATTGAAGCATACCAATGTCTCGATAAACTCTCCTGTTCGCAGAATGGTGCGTTCTTATAACGATATTTGCAGCAGTTTAGATTTGTTTCTACAACGTTAGTTTCATTTAAAGGATCCCCCAAACCTGTACCTGCTTCTGTAACAAAATCTTTATGCACTTAATTTATTATCTTCTCTAGTACTATCTGATTGATGCATATTTGTTAATTTAGTGGATACTGTAGCGGATTTTTCGTCCGTTTTTGTTCCAAAAAGTAAATAAATAAAAATAAAAAATATAAGCTAGAACTGGCGTAATGTCTTATTCGCCAAATTAATGTGAATTCGCCGTTCGAGGCATGGCGCTGCTGACGGCCCCCTTCGTCGCGAAAATAACACCACTCGGACCGCAACGTTCGCGATTCGGCGACCACATGGGGCCGCCAGCCGCAGGAGCGCCTCCAATTCGGCCCCTCCGCCTAATTGCGGGCTGGGGATGCCCCCGCAAGCCGGCCGCGGCGGCCACATGATGCCCCGTGCCTCGCCAAATGTCAACGAAATCACTGATCGCAGAAATGATCGGTTGGGAAATTACTTAATAGCCATTCATTACTCCGCGAACAGTTTAAAAGCAAAAATGTGGACTTTAAATTTCGGTACATTAGACCGTGGAAGTAGCCGCCTAGTTCCGGTTCCAAATTAGAGGTTTCGCTTCGTATTTTTCTTTGACTAATAACAGGCATTCGCCTCGGTGGTCGCTATTACTTTTCACAAACGATCTCTGCCTCGTTCGGCTCGTGGTGGGTATCTAGTTTCTGGAGTCGGGGCATTGATTATATTGGCGGATCAACAGATGCTTCTTTAATTTCTGGTCTTGGTGGTCGGCGCATAATGCAAGCCGAACTTCGTTGTCTAATATCACTGAAGACGGTTACGATGGATGCAGATTTGTACGAAATCATACCAAAGCTTAGCAAACAACACGTTCCGACGGATTCGAATTTGAGACACAACAACAGTCCTTTTTCCTTCTTCATTGATTCAAGATGACCGTCTTTCATATACAGCAAGACATTCCAGTATCTTTCTCAAAGCTAATAATTGTCAAACAATTTACATGAATTGAATTAATAAAAGTAAACTATTTCAACTTCTTCAAAAATTTGTATTATTTTATAATACTCGAAAACCTCAAAACCCGGATAAATACCTACATACTTCCCTAAACAATTTTCAAAAAAAACTCTAAATCATCGAATTACCTCGAAATATTTCCAGAACATCTAAATACGTTGTCATAACTCGAAAAATACATACTTGGAAATACTTTGAAACATACGAAACTACATCTAATACTTCTAAAACCTCCAAATTCTTCGAAAAAACTCAAAAACTTCAAAATACTTCGAAATACCTAAAAATACTTCGAAATGCACCAAAATACTTCAAAAATTTCTAATGACTTTAAACAAGACAACAAGTTTCAAAATACCTAGAAATATATTTCTAAAACCTTTAAAAATTCGTCCAGATAACTCAGAAAAATGCTGGAGAATATACCAAAATAGTACCTCAAAACGTTCTAAAATTTCCCTATACATCGAGATACCTTAAAAAAACTATAAAACACCTGCAAATACTTCCAAACATGTACACCAAAATACCCTAAAAACTTCTAAATTCATGAAATTTCCATATTCATCAAAATACCTTAAAAAAAACCTATAAAATACCTATAAATACACCAAAATGCTGCAAAAACTTCTAAAACTTCCGAATTCTTCGAAAAACCTCAAAAACCTCAAAATACTTCGAAATACCTAAAAATGCTTCGAAATGCACCAAAATACTTCAAAAATTTCTAATGACTTTAAACAAGACAACAAGTTTCAAAATACCTAGAAATATATTTCTAAAACCTTTAAAAATTCGTCCAGATAACTCAGAAAAATGCTGGAGAATATACCAAAATAAATAAAATTTCCATATTCATCGAGATACCTAAAAAAAACTGTAAAACACCTGCAAATACTTCCAAACATGTACACCAAAATACCCTAAAAACTTCTAAATTCATGAAATTTCCATATTCATCAAAATACCTTAAAAAAAACCTATAAAATACCTATAAATACACCAAAATGCTGCAAAAACTTCTAAAACTTCCGAATTCAACGAGATACTTAATATCTGAAAATGCTAATATTCATCAATAAACCTAAAAACACTTCAAATTACCTGAAAACGAAATACAACAAGACAGTGCCTAACTCTAAAAACTTCAAAGTATTTGACAAATAAACCAAAATACCTCAACAATATCTAAAACTCAAAAAATTCATCGAAATACTTCAGAAACTTCAAAATACCTTCAAAACTCTAAAACCTCAAAAAATTCATCAAAAATATGTGAAAAACTGCAAAATATCTGGAAAAAATTATATTCTTAAAACCTCTAAAAATTCGTCGGGTTAAATCAGAAACTTCTAAATGCTTGAGAATACACTAAAATATTACCTCAAAACAAGTTTCAAAATACCTAGAAATACTTCGAAATATATTTCTAAAACCTCTAAAAATTTGTCCAGATAACTCAAAAAAATGCTTGAGAATATACCAAGATAGTACCTCAAAACGTTCTAAAATTTTCATATTCATCGAGATACCTATAAAAATACTATAAAACACCTGTAAATACTTCCAAATACACCAAAATACCCTGAAAACTTTTAAAACCTCCAAATTCAACGAGATACTTGATACCTAAAAATGCTAATTACCGATATACCTCAAGCACTTCAAATTACCTAAAAACACTTCGAAATACAAGACAGCCTCTAAAAACCTCCTAAAAACTTATTGGCAAATAAACCGAAATACCTCAACAATACCTAAATCCTCAAAAAAATTCATCGAAATACTTACTTAAAAATTCCTGGAAATATTTCAAAATACACCAAAATAGTTTGAAAACTTTTAAAACATCAAAAAATTCATCAAAATCGCTCAAAAACTGTAAAATATCTGGAAATACTTCGAAATATATTCTTAAAACCTCTAAAAATTCATCGGGTTGACTCAAAAAATTTAAGACGCTTGAAAATACACCAAAATAGTACCTCAAAACGTTCTAAAATTTCCATATGCATCGAGATACCTAAAAAAAGCTATAAAATACTTGCAAATACTTCCAAATGCACCAAAATGTCGCCAAAAACTTTTAAAACCTCCAAATTCAAAGAGATACTTAATACCTGGAAATGCTAATATTCATCGATATACCTCAAATAGTTCAAATTACCTGAAAATACTTTGAAATACAAGACAATGCCTAAAAAACTCCTAAAACCTTCATACTCATGAATATACCTTAAAAACTTCAAAGTATGTACTTGGAAATACTTTGAAATAAACGAAAATACCTCAACAACATCTAAAACCTCCAAAAAATCATCGAATAACTTCAGAAGCTTGAAAATTCCAGACAATATACCTTAACCTCAAAAAATTTATCAAAATACCTCAGAACTTCAAGAACTTCTAAAGGCTCTATTTTCATAAGCTATCTCAAAAACGTCAATATCTCAGAAAACTCAAAATGTCTGGATATACTTCAAAATACACCAAAATACCTTTAAAACTTCAAAAAGTTCATCGACATACCTCAGAAACTTCAAAATACTTGGAATTAATTAGAAATACATCAAAATATTGCCAAAAATACTTCTGAAGCCTCAAAAAATTCATAGACATACCTCAGAAACTCCAAAATACCGGGAATTAATTCGAAATACACTAAAATATTACTACAGAAACTTATAAAGCCTTCATCGAGGTATCTTAAAAACTTCAGTACCTACCTCAAAAAGTTCAAAATGCCTGGAAGTATTTCAAAATACACTAAAGCACCTTAAAAACTCTTCAACCTCAAAAAATTAACATACCTCAGGAACTTCAAAATATTTGTGGCATTTTAAAGTTATTATTATCTAATTTAAGACTATTAGAAGAATTTATTTTATTCTGAAGATGTTTTAAGTATTTCCAAACGTTATGATGCTGTTTTAATGTAATTCGAGGTGTTCTGAAGTATTTCGAAGGGTTCTAAGTTCTAAGATAGACCGTCTTGTTTAGAGGGTTTCTAAGCAATGCGAAGTTTTCAACGTATTTTAAGTACCTATTTCGATTTAATATATTACAATTTACATTACTAAAAAGCGCCACAATCTTATACAATCTGCTACTTTAAATAATGTTGAAAAAGCATATAATCCTTGAAAGAAATAACTGCACAGAAAGTGAATTTAGTACCGTTTTACCCCCCGGCCTGGGACGACAGGTGGCTTAATAAGCCAGTTAAGGGTTAATTTCACCCTTCCGCATGGCAGGTGCCCTTTTCAATGGTCGATTATAAAAAAGGGTGAAAACGGCACAAAAAACAGTTTCGCTTCTTCATTGTACTATCTTAATACCATTCAATACAAACATTTAGAGCTACGAGAGGGGTTTTTGTTTGTTTTACCCCTTTTTTGTACAACGGAAGGGTTGTTTTGGTTGATTGGAGTGTTTGCTTTAATGGCACTGTCGGAAGTCGGACAAAAAACTATTTGTATACGGATTAAGTAGATTTTTTCTTCGTATTGGATACTATAATGTAATAATTAATAACATTTGATAATTTAAGTTTTGCTGTTGCATGCAAATCCAATAACATTACCATTTATCCTCATTTATCCACGAAATATACAGAGTGTTTACGTACTTGGAGTGAATTTTTTAATGGTAGAAGAGATAGTCAGTAGCGATTAAGAAAAAAATTATTCATTTGGAAAAAATACTTCTGCCAACACCCTGTATTTTTAGGAGGTAGGTAATTTCTTTAAAATGTACATGAAACGTATATAGTACTACTAGCTACCTTTTTATTTACACATGACCTCGATATTTCTCAGAAAATCCACTATTTGGGTGAAAACTGGCTCAAATGTGGATTTTCTGAGAAATGTCGAAGTCATGGGTAAATTTTACTAAAGGCATTGCTTCCAGCTCCTAAAAATACTACGATTTGGACACAATCTAGTAATTTTGATCCATTCTTGGACCAGTTTTCATCCAAATACTGGATTTTCTGAGAAATATCGAGGTCATGGATAAATTTTACTAATGGTAGTGTGTTCTGCTCCTGAAAATACTACGAAAATTATACATTTGTAAAAAAATTTAGGAAAAAATCAGTTTTGGACCAAAATTATAGAACCTGGGCTGCAAAAAATCCTCATACATTTGTAGAAACCAGTTTATATTCATTAAAAGTAAGAATTTAAGAAGCACTATCAAGAAGACGTATTATATTCTTCTAAGAAAACGTTTTTAGACAATTACATGATGAGTTTCAAGTAGGTTACTTTCAACAAGATGGGAAACCGCACATTCACAGCAATTACATTTTTAGAGGAATTTGTGATAATCGACTGATTAGTCAAGGGTAGTTGCCAGCTAGGTCACCGAGTCTTATTCCTTTAGACTATTTTTGCTTGGACACCTGAATATCATTTTGAAACAGCAAGGCACAACATGGAAGAATTAGAAGCAGCAGTTATTCGAGAAATTAACAATATAACAGAGCAGCTGCAAAATGTGTATGGAAATATGCACAGCAGTGTAAACTTGTGGATTTTTAATTGACAGTGCCAATCCTGCAAAACTGGTTGCCTATATTAGACGATCACATAATCTATAGTCATTTGAAAAGGCTCTGTATAATAAAACTGTAAAAGCCACGAAGAATTCTTACTCTTATCATATCGTCATTTCAAGACCAATGTTCCTCAATATTTTTTGAAAAATATATTTTGGTATATATTATAAAATATTCTACTTTTACTGTGAAAAATGTAATATATTTTTTTGTATAATTATATGGAAACACTTTTTATATTTGATTACATTGATTCAAGTTTTTACATTATTTTTCGAACATTTTTTACCCTTTCCGACTAATCTAAATCAAATAAATACCTTTCAAAGGGCCATAACGACCGAAACCACCCTCCCTACCGTTTAACCCATTAGAATCCAATTTTTTTACCTAGATCCGAAAGTGTTATCCTCCTCATCGCCATCATCATCGAATTTACCCTGTTCGCTTTAACGCCATGAAATCATTACCATTGTTGGAGCTGGTATTATAAAGGGATCCATCATGTTTATTTTGTAGTTGAGCCCTAACCCTTTGTACGCAACAATAACCCTTTTCTATAAGCAGGTAGGTCGACTTGACAATGCAATCTATAAATTTCTGTAAGCAGTCAGTCGGTGCAGATATGCGGCAGTTTCATAGTGGATTTAACCCATTTTCTGTGCCTTGATTGTCTGTGGTTCTGAAAAGGGTGAAAGTAACAGGTAAAAATGTGGTGCCAAGGGCGGTGGGTTGCGCAAATTTTATGGGACTTTGTAAAAGGTGTTCAATTTGTGATTTGTATAATCAGTAATAAAACACAATCGGAAAACTATACAAATATCGTTTTGGGAGGAGAAAAAGCAATAGCATACAGGGTGTTTTAAATAAAGTAGCAAAAATGCTACCAGTGAATGTAGAGCCAAGAATAAGAGGATTGAAGTAAAAATATCTTATATGAAAGTTGCACCCCTGAGGCGATATACCCTCGATATAAAGGAGAGGATTGAAATTCACATTTTAATTTTTTTCTTTTACATGAGGAATGCTAGAGACACGAAACTTGGTATGAGCATCCTACTAATAAAGAGACAATTTTTCAATATTTGTTCAATCATTGGCGTATTTTATAAAAGAGTGAAACAGTCAACCCCATTGCAATATTTTTTTAGAAATTTTTTATATGAAGCAAATTATTTATTTAAAAATATTTATTGGGAAGACTGATTTATTGCGCAACTTAAAATTTACATGCTCCAGTAGAGGAGATACAGGGTATCGGTGCCATATTTTTCTAAATAAAATAGTACGCCACTGCTTTACGATAACAACCATGATACTTTTGGATTCGTCATTCAGTTTTCTACAAATTACTACTCTCTTATGTTTTTCGAAAAAAGACTGATTGTCGAGTAAAACTTAAAAAATGAACTGAGAACACACTTCGATATTTGAATATAAAGCTCTTTAAAATTACATAGTGGGTTGCGATAGCAACTTTGACATTTTGAGCAGTTAGAAGAAAGAATAAATAATGTTTTTCATCAGATTCAAGTAACAAATTACATTTTCGTTACTAAAAAGATTTCGGGTTTGTGTTCGTGGAAATGGAGGTATTTTTAAGCATTTACTCAAATAAAATCATTAAAATGATGACTAATGTTATTAATTTCTTTATTCGAATAAATAACCGAATGATTAATGCTTGTCATGTCATTTAAGTAAAAGTGTTTTCAGTTGGTTTTTTAAGTTTTACTTGAAAATCAGGCTTTTTCGAAAAACATAAGAAAGGAGTAATTTGTAGACAATTGAAAGACGAATCCGAAAATACCATGGTTGTTACCGTAAAGCAGTGGCGTACTATTTTATTTAGAAAAATATGCCACAGATTTTGGACAATGTTTACATAAATACATGTGCCTAATTTCAAATTATTTCACTCAAAAGTTTTTAAATTATTTAAAAATATTAAAAACATTTTTCGAAGTTTTAACACCCTGCATTTTTTTAACGAAGCGTCCTAGATAAAAGCTTTATAGGACAGACTCTCCTTAAAATTCACAAAAGAATACGAGGTTTTATTTTTGGTCACCATTTGTGAACCATCCTGTTTTCCTAGGCTAGATATTAAAAATAGTAAAAATATTAGTTTTGGTACATACTAATAACAATTTTTTTTTAATATTAACGAATAGAATCGGTTCCTGTTTTTCAGTTTTTTTTTTTCAGGAATATTTAATCGTATTTCGTAATTTTTTGATTTTACATTATTTTGTGCAAAAAAAAAGGGATTTAAAATTTGTGTCAACAACAGCAAGATAAACATAATGTTGCGTATTCTAGTTTGATAGTTATTTTTTATACGGAGTGTTTAAAACGCATCATACAGTGTGTCTCAAAAGTTATGAGCATTTTGGAAACTGGCAATTTTTGGAAAAATCGCTCTGATAGTATAGGACAATTTTGTTTTTTTTTGGGCATGAATTTCGGTTTCAAATATGTAACCAGTGGCGGCGGGAGGAGAGTTGTTTTTTTTAATGGCAACCACCCTTTTTAGTTGGTCCGTCTTTCTTCTTAATTTGGTGTGTGGTGGTAGGGGGTTGATCGGGAAAATTTCTAAAAAAAATCGAAAAAACTTATTTATTCGAAGGTATAAACAGATTTTGTTGAAAAAGCTCTTTTTACTTGAATTTAATGAATCTAATGCTCAAACTGTCGTCAGCCTNATTTTGGAAACTGGCAATTTTTGGAAAAATCGCTCTGATAGTATAGGACAATTTTGTTTTTTTTTGGGCATGAATTTCGGTTTCAAATATGTAACCAGTGGCGGCGGGAGGAGAGTTGTTTTTTTTAATGGCAACCACCCTTTTTAGTTGGTCCGTCTTTCTTCTTAATTTGGTGTGTGGTGGTAGGGGGTTGATCGGGAAAATTTCTAAAAAAAATCGAAAAAACTTATTTATTCGAAGGTATAAACAGATTTTGTTGAAAAAGCTCTTTTTACTTGAATTTAATGAATCTAATGCTCAAACTGTCGTCAGCCTGCAACTGGACAATGATCCAGCCTGTCGACAAACTCTCTCTGCACATTGCTGATTGTTTCAAGTGGTATTTGGCTGATTTCATGGCGAATGCGATGCTTCAAGTCTACAATGTTGTCACGATAGCAAGATGCTTTTCAAATATTCCCACAAGAAAAAGTCAAGTGGAGTTAAATCGGGAGACCTTGCCGGCCACTCAATTTCCCCTCTTCTGCCAATCCGACGATGTGGAAATTGATGGTTTAAATAATTTCTTACGATGGCTGCGCAATGTGGCGGAGTCCGTCATGTTGAGACCATATTTCAGGACTATTTCGTTAAGTTTTCCTCCTAGAGAAAGTTCTACGAGAACAGCAACCAGTTCCTTTAATATTCAAGGTACCCTGGGCCATTCAAATTCCCGTCGATGAAATAAGGCCTAAGTATTCGGTTTCTTACAATACCTATATCCACACATTTACCTTTTGAGGGTACTGGGAATGCAGCTCTTGCATCCAATGCGGATTTTCTACGGCCCAATAACAACTACTTTGTCCGTTGACGGTGCCGTTCAAACAAAACATAGCCTCATCGGAGAAGGTAATGATGTTTTCATCGCCGTTACAGCGATTTTGCATTCATTCGAAAAATTCATGGGTCAATCGAAGTTTGAAGGGATGGTATTTTTGTCTGCTAAGAATTCTGTACACGGTACTATGGCTAATATCAAGATTTCGTCCTACCTGTCGTGTTGTTGCATGAGGATTATCACCAAAGGCAAGAAGAACATCTAATCGAGTATTTTCCTGTACTGTGGGCGACCTGTTCTCGGCAAATTGTTTACATGACCCGAGAACCTCAATTTTTGCATTTCTTCCTACAGTAGACCTGTGTATTTGGTGATCACGATTATTAGCATTAAAACGATCACGAACCTCCATTCGAAAAGTTCCTCTTTAAAAATACTGATTTTCCTGTAGAAGAAGGGAAGTAGTTACTGAAGTTATAATAACGCTTCACTTTTGACTTTGACTTTTGACACGTTAATAAAAATTAAATGTGTTCAGGCGTCTACACTCACCCATCCCGTTGAAAAAAATAAAATAAATAAGAATTTACGTTTTTTTTTCGATTTTTTCCGAAGTTTACCAAACCAACCCCCTACATGTAGCACACCAAATTAATCAGAAAGATATAAGCTTTCATACGGTCCAATTAAAAAGGTGGTTGCCATTTAAAAAAAGCAACCTATTCCCCTCCCGCCGCCAATGGTTACATTTTTGAAAACCGAATTTAACCGAAAATCGTACCCCAAACAAAAACAAAGTTGATCTGTCAGAGACTTTTGAGACAAAGTGTATAACTTAAGGGGGCGATAGAGAATGATAAAATAACGATAAGTATGGAAAATTTTTTGGACAAGTTTTTTTATATGAACAACGAAGATCTGAAGCTCCTATCTCCGTCACTGGTTGACATGTTTGTAAGTCACCTTAACAAATTTTTACTTCTATTTAGACAGAGCAGTGCCCAAGTTTCGTTAATCCAAGTCGAACCTCAGAGATATCTGAGAAAATAAGAGTTTCTTCTATTTATGCGTTCATATGAAACTTTTTGCTTAAAATAATTTGTCATTTCACCTTGTGAAACCTGCACTGTCCTGTATTATCGCCTCATCTTGGACCGATTTTAATTCTGGAATAATTATTTATGTTTTCTCACATAAAATTGTAGTTCAAGATTACACATAACAATATTGATATCTCCAGAGCAGTTTCTCCGATTGAAGAATTGATAGTTTCCACGAAACACCCTGTATAACAATAATAAGGAATATCTACCCCAAATTCGACCATAAATTAACATTATTCCTCCCACTGTAATGACTGTTTTCCTTTTCCAGCATCCAGAACCACATTTAGATGTTACGGAAGCGTTTTAAAAATTTTAATTCCCATTAACCGACTGTCGACGTCGGGGACGTCATCAAGGTCTCGTTTTTTACGAATAAATAACTTTTAATTTTCCTGCTCGCGGTCCCTTTATAAACAAAAAAAGTAATTCGAAATTAAATTTACGTTCGGGAGGCATTAATTCTGGGGACTAATCCAATAATTTAGGAGTCCCCCAGAATGGGCTTTTTTATGGCATAACAGCCCATATATTCCGTAAAATAGGATACGCCGGAAACGGGTAGCATCGCCGAAACGGTCCCGTGGCACGCGACAACCCCTTGCAGAAGACAGAAGGGGTAGTCTTCGGGATGGCAGTAAAACAGAGGCAAAGCCTTGAATGTACTTTCGCTATCGATATTCAGTCATGCGAAGGTAATACCAGTTTCTAAATGGAGTTACCAGGTTTAGTGGGATGCCTCATGAGGTTAAAATTAAAACAAAAATGCTTATAGTATTATTTTTAATTTTGCTAATATACAGGGTGTATCTAAAGGGTCCGTATAACGCTTCACCAGATATAGTACTGCTGAAAATAAGTCGATTTAACTAAACTTGCATTTGTCCAAAAATAACGGAGTTCCAGGGTGTCAAAGTTGAAAAATAAATAATATTTTCTTTAATATCTTTCGATTACTTCGGGCTAATTTCGTGGAATTTCGTATCCGGGTTTTTTGGGATGAGAAATTCGAATTTATCGATGATTTCGTTGTATTTTCTAGAGGGCGCCACAAGTGACCATTAGGACGCATTTAAACTGTCAAAACTTTTTGTGCCACGGTGTATTTCACTTTAGGCTAGAAAAAGATTTTCCCCCAATTTTTCTGCTTAAAAAAAGTATACTTTGCTCTAAAGCCAACCGTTTTCAACAAAAAGGCATTTAAATCGATTTGGATTTAGTGTCTGGTGCGGTTTGATTAACAACCATTTAATAGAACCATATTTCTTTCATGAAAATCTTACTGGAGCACTTTATATAGAAATAATGAAAATCTTACTGGAGCACTTTATATAGAAATACTGGAAAATAAGATACCAATTTAGACAGTGCTTCTCATGCTATTCGTTAGTATATACCGGGTGGGGTATTTATCTTGAAACAAAATAATACCTCGGTTGGACTGGATTATTTCGAAAAAACTTTCGGACAAAAATTGTAGGGCACCGGGAGGGCCATTGAAAGGTCCATATTACGACTTACAGTCTAAGAAAGTTGATTTTTTTAAATGGAAACACCCATTTTTTACCACGGATATCCACTGAAAAACGAAAAAAAAAATACTCTTATTATTTTGGCCATAAAAAACAAAAAACAAACAAGAATCTTGTGTCAATCGTAATATGGACCTTTCAATAGCCCCCTCGATGCCCTACAATTTTTGTCTGAAACTTTTTTCGAAATAATCGAGTCCAACCGAGATATTATTTTGTCTCAAGTTAAATGCCCCATCCGGTATATTTTCAACAAGATGGTGCCTCTGCGCACAGTGCTTGGCAAACTAGGACATATCTTGATGAAGTGTTTCCGGAAAAATGGGTTGGTAAGTTATTTTTCAGTGTTTATCTTAAAAAAACTTAATTTTATATAATTTTCGGTACAAATGCACCCATTCGCTGGTCCGTTCGAACTTGCGAAATTACACCACCTAATTTTTGGTCGTGTGGATACTTAAAAAATATTAAAATAACTGATAGCAAAACAAGAGGCAGACAATTCGAACATCTAATATAAGTGTCAAATTTTAAATATTATCTAACATTTACTCAAAAAATTATTATTTTTTCAAAATCTTTATTACCATAGTTTGTCTAACACCACTATTTACTTCTATTTGTGTAGTTGATACAATTAGGATTTTGTCTTACATGCTATAGAGCAGGGGTCTGCAAGTAATTTTAGGTGGGGTCCGGATACTTTTAAAAATTTTTAACGAGGTCCAGAAAAAAAATTTATATTTCTTACAAATTTTCATTTGAACTCAAATTTAATCTGCTTACTAACCATTAAGAACTCAAAACACTCACAATTGTAAAATACTAGAAAAAATGATCAGGTTGTCACTCAAACGTAAAAAACATTTTTTAAATAATTTATTTTGAGTAATTCATACTTTCAAAAAATTTTTGGCGGTCCAGTATTTTACCTTTCGCGGTCCGGACCTGGACCGCGGTCCGCCAGTTGCCGACCCTTGCTATAGAGCATCATTTTCTTATTGTTCCCGATTAGCCTTGCTGTAAATTTTATTTATTGGTTTAGTGTAAGATCCATGAGTATTCAAGTTAATTTAAAATTTTAGGAAATTCTCTAGGATAGTCGTGATTCCTGAGTATACATTGAAATGAAATCACTTTATGTGAAATATTATTATTTTAAAATTACTACATGTATTTTAATTTCTTAGATTAAAACATTTTGTTAAGTTGTCTTTATCTTCATTTGAGTAAAGAACCATTTTTGATTTGTGTTAACACGCTTCTAATAATGTTAAATGTCAAACTTGTTTGTTTTCAAAGCCTTCTCACAATCAGTCAGAAAACTTAAATATATATAAAATTTTATATTTTCCGCAATTCTACACAAAATATAATAAATAAAGTATACAGGGCTGGAAAATCCACATGGTCCATCTGCCTTTACATGAGAGCGACAAAGTAAAGTAAAGAAATCCGTGCGATAGACAATGATGGCTATAGTGAAGACGTTTCATAATTTGAATAGTCACCACCCGTATCGGGAATGTAACCATCCTTGACTATCGCTCAGATTTCTATGACTTACTTTATCGCTCTCACGTAACGGCCGATGTACCATGGGGACTTTCCAAACCTGTATATATATTTTTGGAATGTATTTTTAGCACAAAAACTAAAAGTATTATCACATTTATTTGTATGCAATCGAATGTACCTCAAAAAAGTACCTGTATTTGTTCAAATCGCTTTTCAAAGATATCTTGAAAGGGAAACGAAAAAAGTGCACCAGTCGGTTTAAAAAGAAATCGAAAAACGCCCTGTAGCTCGTATTTGCTATATCAATGACAGATTCGCAGTAACCCTTGAACACCGACCAATTTGAACAACCCTGTACAGTGAGGTAGAAAATAATACCGATATTTATTGTTGTTCGATTCATAGTATAAAAAAATGCATTACTTGAGCCATGTATGCCTTATACTGTTTGTTAACTTTTTGTTTTGTTTTATTTATTTGTGTTATTTGTAAGTTTATATGTTTTTCTCTAGCTTTTACATTTAACTCTTTTTTTCTTTCTTTTGTTATATTTTATTAATAGACTTAACATATCCTGTTATTGAACATTACTTGTTGGATGTGTATTCTTTTGAAAAAATTGAATAAATTAAATTAAATATTTCCAAGTGTACTATTTCAACAATTAGTGGTATTGGATCTTTCGCAATTATTGCCGTCTTCCATCGCAAGCTGATCCTTTCAAAGCAACAGTCCGTCTATTTTAAATTTATTTTCCAAATTTCAAGACGTTCCAAGTAACGCGCCCTAGGTACCTCCAACAAAAACAAATATCACGTGTCTTAACCTTGCCCCAATAAAAGACGAATAAACAATTTTTTCTTCTCCCAAGGGTAATCCATAATTCCAAATTGGCAGACACCCGATCCGGCCCGGTAATATTTAGACAACAAAGAACCAAGCCTCATTCATTCTTGGCTCAAGGAGCCAGAAGACAACGGCGAATTTCCGCAAACTGGGTAATCCAATACTTATCAATAGGAACAACAGAAGGGGAGGGGGCGGCTCTCGGGGCATATGGGGAAGCGAATTCTAATTATTTCGGCATAGACCCGGCAATTTATCAGAATTTGTGCAAGCTCTCGCGGTATGAGTAAGAGTTGGAAGGGTCAGAACGAAGGGACACGCATGGCGTCGCCGAGAAGGGTCTCAGAGGGCCGTGGACATTGGTCGGACACTCCCCGTACGGTTGGGGTGCATATCGGACAATGAAATTAACGGGTAACGCGACAGAGTCCATGAACGCCGCGTTAGAAATGCTGTTATTTTTGCATTCTGTCAAACCGGGAGTTTATGATGAAGAAGACGACATTCTTTGTTAAAAATTCGCTAGGAAATCGTTTGCGTGGTGTCGGAGAAGTAGGCCATGCATCCTTCAGGTAAATAGTGATTTAACTGATCAGGATGAAAATGTAAGACAATTTGGTTGCTCAAAATGATTATCTCTTCAAATTTTAAGAAAGAAAATAGAATGATAATAATGAAATAACCAAAAAATCAACAAAAGAGAGGAACACAAACAAGTACAACACAAATAATATGCTTAAGTCAAATCGCAGACGACTTAGCAAAAGGATGTCACACCTATAACATTGTTGCAATTTAAAAAATGGACAGTACCTACAGTACATTTTTTGATATAATTACAATAATATCCTACACTTTGATAGATAATCCTTCCAAAGGAGAATCTTTTCCCGATAGTTGCTTAGCAGTTTTTGCTTATTTATATACAGGGTGTCCCGAAATTAATGGGACAAGGAGCAAGGGTGGATTCCTTACAACAAAATAGTGCAATATAGCTAAACTTACCTTAGTCCATTTGTGGATAATAAACAAATTACTGGGTGTAAACTTAAAATTTTGAGTTCAAAATTCTTAAAATTATTAGAAAGTTTTCAAAGAATTACTTTGAAATTTTGTATTCGAGAGTTTTTTGGGTCCAAGAAAACGAATTCGGTCTTAACTTTGCTGTAGACGGTAGATCGTTACAAAATGTACTCTTGGTTGATAAAAATTCGTCATAACTTTTTTCTCAGTGTGTGTACGAAAGTTTTAATAGAAAAATATTATTCTCTTATCTGTTTTACACAAATAAAATAAACTTGTTTTATGTCGATAAATTTAANTTTATTTTTCACTATTTTGCTTCACTGTCCGCCGATCGTCTTACTCCTATCTCCACACTCTTCGAACTTCAACTATCTATCTTCAACTATTTAGGCTTTCTTCCAGAATTTCCCCACCTAGGCGTTTGCTTTTTTGCGCTTCCTTCTACCAACCGTTAATATTACTTTTTCATTATTATACAACACTCAGGTAACAGGTGACGTCGAAGTTGATAAGATAAGTATGGTTTTGCACAATACAATTTAATTTTCAAGATACAAGTTTTTATAGTATCGGAAGGAATCTTGCCCCATTAATTTTGTGACACCCGTATATTATTTTAGTCCTCTGAGACCTTATGCAAGTCCCATAAACGCTTATTCCAAAATAGCCTACACTTTGATGGATAACCCCACCACAAGAAAATAATTTCCTTGGTTTGAGGATAGTCAATACAAGAAAATTGTAAACAATTACAAATAAATTAACAGAAAGCACTAAATAAACTAAAATAGCTGTCGAACCTACAAGTTCTTCAAATGTGCTCAGAAACACAGTAAAACAGATGATGGAATCACATTCAAAATCCGTCGTAGAATTCTAAAAACTTCCGAATATCTGAAAAACCATTAAAAGTGACAAAATATCTCCACAGCTTCGAAATACCTGAAAATGCCTCAAAAACCTACAAACTTGTACCTCGAAAGGCCAAAGGATAATCAACGGAGGTTAAAGGTCAATGACCCCAGTGCCAAAGGTCAATAACCCAGGGTGCTTAGGACATAAACTACCCCTGTCATTGATCTCTGACATTTGGTAATTAACTTTTAGACAAGATATTTAAAATATACAGGGTGTTTCAAAGCATATATCGGAAAATGTTGGGTGTGATTCTTTGACTCATTTTAAGAAAAAAAATTTATTATTAACATGGGTCCGCAAACGCACCATTTTCGATAGTGTCTAAAAAAAATTTTCTTTTCAGTTTTTTGGCGATATCGCAGGAACCGTTGAAAATAATGAACTCAAATTTTGAACATGTATTATCGTTAATATTAGCAACTTTTGAGCGTTAATTCAATTTTTATTCATCTGACAGTGGCGGAGATTTTATAATTGCGCGGGGTTCTTTTACTCCTAATTTTTACGACTCTGGGAAAATTGGTATTTTGAAATCGTAGTTTATCGTCAATGTTTTATACACAAAAAAGGTATTCATTTATCAAAAACTCTTACGCGAACCCTTTTCAAGATAAATAGCGTTTTATGATGGAAAACATGAAAGAAAGTGGCAACATGATAAAAAATCCAGATCTAAATGTTTTGGATTCTTTTCTTTGGGGTCACTTAAGAAGTTTAGTTTACATTACACCAGTCAATATTGTTGAAGAACTGCAATACGATCCGCAACACTCGGGTATTTTCGAAAGGATATGTCAGTCACTCACGTCAGACGTAGGTTAGAATCCTGCATTACTCCAGGAGGAGGTCATTTTTAACAACTAACTGTAATGATTTTTGTTTATTTGAATTTTTTTATCACGTTGCCACTTTCTTTTACGTTTTCCATCATAAAACGCCATTTATCTTGAAAAGGGTTCGCGTTAGAGCTTTTGATGATGGGTACCTTTTTTGTGTAGAGAACATTGACGATTTAAACTATGCTTTCAAAATGCCAATTTTCCCAGAGTCGTAAGAATTAGGAACAAAAGAACCTCACGCAATCCTAAAATCTCCGCCACTGTCATATGTATAAAAATTGAATTAGTGCTCACAAGTAGTTAACATTAATGATAATACTTGTACAAAATTTGAGTTCTGTATCTCGTGAGATATCGTCAAAAACTGAAAAAAAAAAAATAATAATTTGACAATAATTTGACATCTTAGGTATATCTCGAAAACGGTGCGTTTGCGGACTCATGTTAATTAGAACACCCTGTAGTAGAAAGTTTTCAATTTCAAATATTTGTACGTATTTAATTTTTGAGGAATTTTGAAATTTTAAAAGTTTCCAATGCATTTATAAACTATTTTGATGTTATCTGCCGTTTGATATATTTTAAAGTTGTTTAGGGATTTTTAAATGTATTTTACAGCGAATATGAAGAATTTTTATACAATCCAAAGCGACCTTGACGCATTTTGTTGCAGTCTAAAGCGCTTTTGTAACATTTTAATGTTTTCGATGACACTCTATGCACTTTGACATTTTTTATATCCGATATGATACGTTTGATGGATTCTAAACCAGATTCCAGAATTTTTGTATGTATTTTGAAGTTGTTTTTATGAATGGTGACGCGTCTTAAAATTTATTTTTATGTATTTCGAGACTATCTATTTTAATGAATTTTGTTAGAAGTTAGAAACTGAAAGTAAACGAAATGTTAATTAAATACCGTTTATACCTTGATTTTTACAGCATTTTACTAAATAATAACCCTCACCTAGGCACAGAACATAAAAAACTGCAATATGACTCATGTTTCACATGTATGGGTTTTAATGAAGAAGCTATTTCATTTTTAACATTAAGAAGCGACCCTAATAATTACAAAATTACTTTTCCCAGACATTTCCCGCGTTAAAAAGTTACCTACGCCACTGAACTTATCTGAAGCTCTCCCCGCCCGCCAATGACGGCCCCACGAAGGTCCCCCGCGTCAAATACCCACCAGACTGCCAAAAAAAAAACGATAAATTTTATTACCGACGTCGTCGTCACGCAAAGAAACATTAACTTAAAAAATACGGCGTCCATTTCTGTAGTGATAACCGACGGACCACCCCTCACTCAATCTACCGGATTGCTTTTATCTGCCGGATAACTTATAATTCACGAACGCCCCCCCGTTTTTTTTTATCTGGACTGAGTGTCCGAGTTTGTCGTTCGACGATCCGGTAGGGCGAGAAAAAAATTGAGATAACAGTGGCAAGTGACGCGGACAGCTTATCAGGTCACGAAAAAAATAGCGAGTTGATACGTTATACAGGTTGTTCATGGAAGTTGTCACAAAAATCACCACATCGCAGTTAGTTGATGTGCTAAAAATTAGAATTTTTATGCAACAACTAGCGCACACACTTGGCTCACATACATCATCAGAACAAATGCTAAGCGCAAAAAAGTGACATGTAACTTATACCACTTGTATAACAAGTGCTTTTATCTTATAGCTAAGTTCCAACAACCCCACTTATCCCTTATTTGCATCAGAAGAGTATGTTGTTAAACCTATATCTACAGAAATATCATGAGTCTTCAAGTAATGCATAACTTTCAATAATCTGCTATTTTCAATGGGTGTAATTTTTCATTAGGCAGAAATATTTTAATAAAAATAACCATTGACTGATTCCTTTCGCACAAAGATTTCTTTAATGAGGTTCATAAGCACTATTGAAAATTAAGAATTTGGTCAAATATTTCAAACTATTCTAGATACAAATATAAAACTGCAATAATGAATTTATTTTTCTTCTTCATCTTTTCCCATTTTCTATACTATTTTTCAAAATAGTTTAAAGATAATGAAAGGAAGAAAATTCAGCATAAAAAACTGCATAGAAATATATATTTTAAATAATAATAATAATCAAACATACGTTTATATGTACTCGATAGAAACATTTTTATCTGTTGAGTAAAAAAGATTTAAATTGATGTTTAAATTTTCTCTGAGGGAAAATTGCATTAAAAATATTGCATGCATCTTGCAGAGATCTCCTCCTGTCTCCAAAACCAACCATCATCAACAAGAGATAAGAGATTATTTCACGTTCACCTTGAACAGCAATCTTAATGAGTAATAATTATCTGTCATTATTTACTGCATCTGACAGGAAAAGATGATTAATTTGATTTATTTTAAACAAAATTTTTAAAAACGATAGCAAACCCGATTTCTTTTTCAGGTAGCCGTAACAAAAAATGTAAACAGCCAACTCTTTATTTTACTGTCTTATTCAACATTTAAAAAACAATAATCGCAGACCCACCAAACCCTATATCATTGTAATCGGTGAAAATCTGTCTTTCTAAAGATGTTAAAATAAACAGGGCGGTCCATTTAAAAAAATACTGACGACAACGCCGTATCTCTAAAAACAAAGTAGATATTGGAAATTAAAGTACGTCATTGAAAAGAATAAAAATACTACAAAAACTTTTATTAAAAGTATTTTTTAATCAAACTTATGGTTCACCCCTTGAACCGTGGATATTAATAATTATATAATAATCTAATTTCGGAAGAAGGAAAATATTTTCAATAAAATAATTAAATCCTGATAAAAGAGCAATTTGTATAATTCAAGATTATAATTTTATAATACAGATATATCAAATAAATATATAAGAATAAATACAAGGATGGCCAGAAGTACGGAATAAAATTCATATATTTTGAATGAGTTAATTTTTTTTAAAACGCCGAAACACGTTAACTGATTTTGATTTTTTCCCATCTTTCGGTTATATAATAATTAATTTTTCTTCAACCCCCTAACCCCCAGCTACCCCTACTTTTTTTGCAAATGGAAACATAAGGCATGAGGGGGCTCATTGAAAAGCTTATAGAAAACCGAATCCAACCATACCAAATAAACAAGTTTTATTTTTTCAATAACAAGTTTTTTTTTTCATTTAGAAATTGAAACAACTAGATAATTTACAAAAATAAACTCAATGTCGCAAATGCTGAAAATGTCCTCCATTCACTATTTGGCATTCTCCAAGACGATAGTAAAAGCTTTCCACAGAATTCTGAATGACTTCAGCTGGTAAATTATGCATCTCCGCTCTAATCTTGTTCTTCAATTCTCAATATTATCCGGTCTGTCCTGGTAGACTCTTTCTTTCAAATATCCCCAAAGAAAATAATCCAGGGGTGTTAAGTCGGGGGATCTTGGCGGCCATTCTACCCCGTCTACAAATCCAGCGATTTAGAAACATTTCATCTAAGTATCTTCGAACATCAATACCAAAATGTGGGGGAGCGCCATCTTGTTGGAACCAAATTCTTTCATTTGGTATATCTGGATCAATTTCATGAGGGAAAATCATAGCTAGAGCAGGTATCAGGTCAAATGTTAGGAAATCCAGGTAGCGTGCGGCAGTAAGATTTTCTTCAAAAAAGAATGGGCCCAAGATTCTGTTGTTGATGATACCTGCCCATACATTAACTTTTTGTGGATGCTGCGTATGCGATTCGCATGTCCAGTGTGGATTTTCCTGGGACCAAAAGCGATAGTTGTGCCTGATAACCACTCCATTTAAATAAAACGTAGCTTCATCCGAAAAAAGTACGTCTCGTTGAAAACCATTATTGTCGTCACACCGTCTCATCATTTCAGTTAAAATAAAATTTTCTTTTAAAAAGTTAATACGGTTTCTTTTATTTTAAGGATATTAAGAGAATTCAAATTTAAAAAAAAAAATCCTAAAAATCCATTCAGATACAGATTCCAATAAGGAGCACAAAGCCCCATGCTAAACCGACCGTAGCGAGGGCCGAGGACGATGTCTCGAAGGATTCAGAGACCCATCGTAGCGATCCAGACGATGCGGAGCTGAAATGGAAATTTTCACCACACTTTCTAAAATTCCGCCAGCACCGAAAACCGCTCCAAGCAGCCACAGACCCCACCACAGATCGATGCTGTACATAGCGACATCGAGAACGACGCGACACAGGACGGGCAAATTTTCATCTCACTTTCTTTCTAAAGTTCCCGCCGCTGCGCCAAAAAACCGCGGACGGCGCAAGAGGGCCACCAGCGGAGATGCCCCTGCCTGTGACCAAACGTCGACCTTGGACGGAAAAAAGTAAGTGAGGTACCCAAGTGCGTCGCGAGTCCAAATTAATTGCGTGGACCATTATCCTGAAGGATGATAAGTTTGGGAAATCCAAGAAACTAATCGGGATCCGCAACTAGCTGGACAGCCCAATCTTTCCACGATACAAACTACGTTGATAATTGGGCAAACTAATCCACGTTACTGTTCCACGACAATAGAAAACAACTACGCTATAGCCTACGTGCTCCAACTAGCATTACGCATTACAATTACACTAGTAATATTTAGTAAACAGCTATTATACGTCTAAATATTATTAAATCAAAAACACATAGGTATCTAGCGTATTGAAATAAAATGATTAAATAATCTAATCTTTCAAATTGTTGTATTAACCCACACATTTGGTAACTGACTAATGTACACGAATTTTCAGGTGTGTTGTATATTTTTTGTCCATTTTGGATAACAATATTTTTAAAATAAACCCCTCCATCTTACGTGGTAGGTAGAGGTTATTTATCATGTCATAAAGCTCATTTTTTATTCATCCTACGCCACTTTTACCTGATTTACCACGCGCGACCAGTTCACAAAACGTCATTTAAATACATAAATCCAATTTTTTACCCATCTTTTCAAACTCCGTCCACGTGCTATCATCCTCTTCGTCGGTAAAAAAGCATCTGCTGATTTTTTTTCTCGGGAAAAACACGATGTCCGAACCAGGACAATAATTTAAATATTAGGAGGGGTCCAAAAAAGCTCCCGGATCGTTTTTTAAAACGGCACGAGTCCTTTGTGGGACGCTCGGTCATTTCTGCGACAAAGGACTCGATAATGGGGCCGTCATGTTCGGTTTTTTAAGACCTGGCGGTTTTCGAGTGGCACGCTCTCTCTCTCTGCCGGGAACAGGGACATCGCCGTTATTTATTATGTAATATTTACGGTGGTTTAAATAAGGTTAAGATCATTCCGAGCGATAATCGGGACGGGAACGCGCTAGCAACAGATGTATCGCTTTTTTATAGGTGTATGTGACGAGTGGCGGTGGGCCTTTTGTTGTTTCTTGAAAAGATGAGGTCTGTCGTTTGCATAATCTGCTTGAAGGCTGATGTTTCCTTCGTTGGGCGTATATTTGATGACTGAAATGGAAAACAAAGGTCTGGAACCCCTGGCAGCAAAATCGTAAGTTAGGTTAAGTAGTCAAGGCCACTAGGAGGCCCGGAGCCTCCTCCTAACTCCACTTCACACTAATAATTCAATACTTTTAATATGTGCATTATATAAAAACAAACTACAAACGTTTCAGGGTAAAAAAGTGTGATGGGATCCAGATTGGGAATTTAAACTATTTGTGTAGTTTTGGAAAATTTTATTTATTTATACAGGGTGATACAGTGAAAACGGCAATACTCGGATCTGAAAATACCAGAGACTAAAATTTGATGATTGGGCCAAATCCACGCCGTAAACTCTATTGACAGTTTAAGAGATACAGGACGTACAAAATTAAATTATTTTGAAGTTTCTCGATAATTTTGAAAGTTTTTATATCAACTTAAAAATTGTCGAAGCGCTCATTAATTTAAAAATTTATTTGGAGTGAAACTGAGGAAGCATTAAGTTTAAAGTTGATTATTCACTGGACTCGACAGTACGGAGGTTCAGAAGCCTTTATTTATTTTATTTCGAATTCTTTCTTATACTGAGTACTGCCAGTCGCTGTCAGTGTCAAAACATTATTTGCTCGGCCTAAGAATATATTACACGATTGAGACAATATTTACTCACGGAAGATTATTTAAAACTAGCTAATGTTGTATTCCAGGTTCCAAGCAATTCAAAAATTCACTCAACTTTCCATTCAGAACGCGAAGTCATTGTAAACCACCCTACGCAGGTCCAATTCCGGCCAAAGTAGAGAAACATGCCCAAGGAGACCCAACTATCTGGAGCGGAAATTAACGCGTTTACCTATGTTTCCAAAAATTTTCACCGAAGTTCCTAAGAAGATTTCAGCCGTCCCAAACACCGGAGCCGCAGTAGACTGTTGGCAGCAGGACAGTCGCCGACGACGCTATGCAAAATTTACCTCAGTTTTGAATTTCGAAAACTGAAAAGTATTCCGAATATTACGGATTTCGAACAGAAAGACCGTAAAATAGTAACAAAAGTACTATGCCAAGAACAGAAGTCGATCATCAGTTGCAATTGGTGAAATTCCAAATATGGGTAAAATATAGAGAGGCCAGTGGTCCAGATCTTAGGCGGACTTCGCTACAGGACTTCTGCGGACCTATCGAGAACCGCGATCGAACGTCAGCACCTGTTGCTTTCCAGTTCAATAATCAACGACGAACCCTGGCCAGTACATGTGTAAATTTTATACATCGTCTATGCCAATGCTATATATGCTCATATTTATTGTGAATTAATACAAAAAATTTCAATAAATACACAAATTTACAAAAATTAAATTTGATGTTAAAAAAGTATCCCAAAAAAATTGTTCACGAGCTCAAAACTCCCTCATAGCACACTATCACTCAGGCTTTGTCTACCCTGAGGTGAAGATACGGAGGAATGCTCAGCTCCTGAAGATATCCAAGGAGGCAAAATTCAAATCAAGCCCCAAAACTTCCATATAAACCTCGAGGTCTTAAATTAAAGCTTTCATTCAAACTCCTCAGCTTCCATACAGGCACTGGAAGGAGGCCACACACTCATAAACTTTACTGCCAGCACTCAAAGACAGTCATAAAAGACACTATAGTACCACACTCGACAGTGCTCCATAAAACATAGTGACCAGTGGAAAAATATAAAGGCTCAGTTGAAAATCATGCAAATAAACAAAACATAGAAACTTAAACTAAAGCACAACGCTAGGTGTCAGTGCGTTTTAGATATATTATCCCAAAGCCAAGCTATCTTGTCATCAATGGAAGAAGAGCGGCAGCATCGACGTCATCTATTCCAAGTGTTCCTTGAGGTTGGTATAAAGGGGGAGATGTCTAAGCATCCTGGAAATTTCCTTGCAGGCGAGCAGACCACTAATCTCCCAGATCAGCAGTCAAAAATAAAACCCCCAGGAACCATTACTCAATCCGAATCTAATATAAGGATGGAAAACTGTGCTCATAGTCCAGTTACTGAGAGTTTTTACCTCCGAATTCTTTATAACTGAACGGATTAACGTGAAATTTTGACTGAATGTGGGGAATGCCTCAAGGAACAAAACTTATATAGTGCCGAAGTGTGCTTTTGCCCTGGGGGTGGAAATTTTTACGCCCAAAATAACCACAGGAATCGATAGAGGAGTCAATTTTAAGTAGCAAATGTTATATAAAGTTTTTTGGATAATCCAATACTTTCCGAGTAATTCGTCATTGAAAATGTTGATTTTTTACTGAAAAAGTGCTTGTTTTCGGACAGTTTTTTGCAAATAACTCTGAAACCATTGGATTTAACGAAAAAGTTGTAATGAACAAAAAGAAAGGTAATAAAAAAAAAAAATCTAATGGCATTATTTTATTTTTCTCTAATTGCAATATAAACCGAGTTATGGATTTTTAAACATTATTATATGTTAGCTAAAAACTAAATTGGAACCAGTTAACGTTAAATAACGCCAAAACCATAAATATTAGGAAAAAAACTATTTGAACCTTTTTTAAAGTACTTTGAAAAACCTTTAAAATGAGCTGTTTTAAAAGTCTTTAGAATCAAAATTAACGGAAATATGATCGAAATAACATGATAGTCTCATTTTTTTAAAGAAAAAATTAATAAACAAATCAGTGCCTTTGGTGACAGAATTAAAATTAAATGCAATCCATTTACAGATTTCTTCATTTATGTTCTAAGAATATGTTCTGGGTCTTTGGCTGACTTACAAAGCATGATTTCGAAAAAAAACTTAATTTTTGAAAATGTTAATTATTCAAATTTTAAAAAAAAAATCGATTTTTACGTTGTAACTTAAAAATTAAAGGGTGTACGAAAAAATACAAGAGTAAAAAAATTTAGCTTTATTTTTGCTGATGATTTTGCTTATTTTTATTATTCCTCTAAAATTAATATTAATCGAGATATCGCCATTTTAAGTTATCATATGAATGAGAGAACCACCCTTTTCGAGCCCTTTAAACCCTTCAAACTTAAAAATGAAGGGCTTAAAAAAGATCAACTCAACAGTTCACGTAACCCTTACAATTCCCTGCAAAATGAGCCTTTGTGGGATTAAAAATCTTAAAAAGAAAGAAAGTTATCGTCAAAAAAATAAACACGTGTATAGGTGATAATTTTAGGAAAATTTTAGATCAAACAAGAATTTTGAAGCAATTAGATGTATATACGTATTTAGTATGTGTATATTATAATACACACTATACTACACACACGTACACACACCACACACACACATAATAATAATAAGAGAATAGCAGTGACGACGAATAATCATTTACATATAATTACAATTTTTTTTGTATTTATTATTATTAAAAAGGAAAATAAAATTTATAAATGTAAAGGGTAATTTTTAAGGGTTGAAAAGTTGCAAACAATTCAAAATTATTTTATAAGAAGGGAATAAATGTTTATTTAATACGAATGCACATTTAAAATGTTTCTACTCTTTCAATAATATTTTTTCATTTTATTTTCGAAAGAAGGGGTATTTTTCAAGAGTTGAACAGTTGCAATCGATAAAAAAGATTTTTTAATCAAGAAATCAATGTTAATTTGATAAAAATGCATGATTAAAACGTTTCAAGTTGAAAAAAAAATGTTTATATTATTTTCATCCAAAGGGGTGGTTTTTAAAGGTTTTCTGGGTTGAAAATTTGGGATACTTTAATTTTCATGTTAGATAGCACATGAAATTACTCATCTCATACTGTATAAATAAAAAGTTTTAGAAAATCGGCAAAAAATGCTAGAACCGGACCTGGATTCGCCCGTGTTTTTTTTTGTATGTTTGTTATTTCCATAGACCTTATAAACTACTGGACCAACTGTCATTTTGACTATATAAACGGTAATCGCTCAGACGTGTGCGAGAGAGATGGAGCTAGTAAGGGCTTAAGCTTCGTTCACAGAATTTCGACTGCAGCGCGCTACATTTAATTCAACCAATCAGCTAGCTATACTCGATTCCTTACCTCTTTTTTCTGTTGGGCCGTATTCAAAGACTTTATAAAAATAATATAGAGACCAAAAGACAAAAAATTCATTTTTTCCAGTATCAATCGATAATGTCAATACATGATATTTACTTCAAAGTTTGTTTATGGCATTTTGTAACGGTATACCCGTGTACCATCATTTGTTTTACCGGTATTTGCCTCAACTAGCTTCATCTGCCTTGCACACATCAGCGCTATTGACCTCTCTTTCTAGGGCCAGTCCATAGTTTACTAGGTCTATGGTTATTTCTGAGAATTTTCCCAATATTTTGGTATCTGCGGATAGCCCTCGAATTCTTTCATTGAATTAATTGCTAATACTGACAATTTCACGGGATTTACAGAAAAAAAAAGGGGAAAATCCCGTAGTAGGGGTTGACATTTATAACCCATAACCCCGTACAACGTCCGAACAATTTTTTAGAAGTTTTTAAGAAGAAACCGCCATTAGATGTCTCTAAATACGCGCGCCTTTATTAAACAAATATTTGCCGGCTTTACTGGCGCCTCGCCGCATTATTTTCGCTGGCGGAGAGGTTTGCATTCCTCCGCTTCTCATATATCACCCGGGAGTATGAACAATGGGCGATATTAGATAATTCGAGATCTCTAATAACGGCCGCGTCAGCGGGAAGATTAATGACGGCCCGGTCCATTGTCTGTCGGAGGCTACAATCATTTAGCGGGTATTAGGGGATATCGGCGTCGAGGATGGCCACGGAAGGCCCAGAAAGATGATTATTGAAATAGCGGGTTGCAGAGTCCGACAGTCGAAAGAGTGCGGCAATGAGTTGGCCGTTTTTTTTGGGATGTTTGTAGTTTGGTTGTTCAAACACAAACACGAAAGATCATACTAAGCTCAGTACTGACGAAAAAAATCAAAGATCGATACCTAAAGCACCCACGGAAAAAAATTTAAAATTTACACAATTGTAATACTGTCGACTATAAATTACGACTAACTACAATTTGTGTGCATATTACCAAGAAAATGTATTAAAGATGTATTTAACTTTACAATTTTGTTAAATATATTTATGTACATCACGATTACATTAATTAAAATTACAAAAGCCACACTTACTATAAATGTAGAGAAAAATGGTACTATCTTGATATAAAACATTAGAACAGTATTTCAGTTTAGTCAACAAACGAATTTAGAAAACATTGTCAATGATTACACAGACGTATACAATACAAAAAGAAAAGTGACATGTTTCAATGACCAAACCTCCAGGAACCAGAATTGCTCAATCCTCAATTTTCTCTAAATACAGAAAATATGAAGAATGGTATTTTTTAAAGTTAGAGGGTCCAACTTCATTTTTCATTCTCTAGTAGATTAGCATTTTTGATAAATACAAATACATTTTTTCGAAAACTGGAATGGAAATGGTACCTACTATAAAAAAAAACTATATTATTTTTAACAAACATAACAAGCGTTCAAATAAAAACGTGGTCGAAGTTGGCTCTGACACATTGGACGTAGGGAGTAGCTTATAGCGACCAACTTAACCTCATTTCTCAACGAGCTGTATAGCAGCTGTCAGTTTCAATAACGTTAATGACTATATAACTTTATTTTAAAGAATAATCGTGATAACAATAACAAACAATTAAAGGAGCTGCGGAAAG